>NW_023494328.1:0-39817 GCF_013265735.2 Oncorhynchus mykiss
AATCATGTCTGGTTGCACTCCGGATACAATGTTTTAAACATAACTGTTCAAACTAGATGATTAGGGACATTATTATGGACAATTTTCAGCAAATTGCAGCAATTGACCTACAGAAATAACCACTTTTCCATAAACAAGGTCTAAAATCATGTTTGGTTGCACTCCGGATACAATGTTTTAAACATAACTGTTCAAACTAGATGATTAGGGGACATTATTATGGACAAATTTCAGCAAATTGCAGCAATTGAACTACAGAAATAACCTCTTTTCCATAAACAAGGTCTAAAATCATGTTTGGTTGCACTCCGGATACAATGTTTTAAACATAACTGTTCAAACTAGATGATTAGGGACATTATGGACAATTTTCAGCAAGTTGCAGCAATAGAAATAACCACTTTTCCATAAACAAGGTCTAAAATCATGTTTGGTTGCACTCCGGATACAATGTTTTAAACATAACTGTTCAAACTAGATGATTAGGGACATTATTATGGACAATTTTCAGCAAATTGCAGCAATTGAACTACAGAAATAACCTCTTTTCCATAAACAAGGTCTAAAATCATGTTTGGTTGCACTCCGGATACAATGTTTTAAACATAACTGTTCAAACTAGATGATTAGGGACATTATTATGGACAATTTTCAGCAAATTGCAGCAATTGACCTACAGAAATAACCACTTTTCCATAAACAAGGTCTAAAATCATGTTTGGTTGCACTCCGGATACAATGTTTTAAACATAACTGTTCAAACTAGATGATTAGGGACATTATGGACAATTTTCAGCAAATTGCAGCAATAGAAATAACTACTTTTCCATAAACAAGGTCTAAAATCATGTCTGGTTGCACTCCGGATACAATGTTTTAAACATAACTGTTCTAACTAGATGATTAGGGACATTATTATGGACAATTTTCAGCAAATTGCAGCAATTGAACTACAGAAATAACCTCTTTTCCATAAACAAGGTCTAAAATCATGTTTGGTTGCACTCCGGATACAATGTTTTAAACATAACTGTTCAAACTAGATGATTAGGGACATTATTATGGACAATTTTCAGCAAATTGCAGCAATTGAACTACAGAAATAACCTCTTTTCCATAAACAAGGTCTAAAATCATGTTTGGTTGCACTCCGGATACAATGTTTTAAACATAACTGTTCAAACTAGATGATTAGGGACATTATTATGGACAATTTTCAAGCAAATTGCAGCAATTAAACTACAGAAATAACCACTTTTCCATAAACAAGGTCTAAAATCATGTTTGGTTGCAATCCAGATACAATGTTTTAAACATAACTGTTCAAACTAGATGATTAGGGACATTATGGACAATTTTCAGCAAGTTGCAGCAATAGAAATAACTACTTTTCCATAAACAAGGTCTAAAATCATGTCTGGTTGCACTCCGGATACAATGCTTTAAACATAACTGTTCAAACTAGATGATTAGGGACATTATTATGGACAATTTTCAGCAAATTGCAGCAATTGACCTACAGAAATAACCACTTTTCCATAAACAAGGTCTAAAATCATGTTTGGTTGCACTCCGGATACAATGTTTTAAACATAACTGTTCAAACTAGATGATTAGGGACATTATGGACAATTTTCAGCAAATTGCAGCAATAGAAATAACTACTTTTCCATAAACAAGGTCTAAAATCATGTCTGGTTGCACTCCGGATACAATGTTTTAAACATAACTGTTCTAACTAGATGATTAGGGACATTATTATGGACAATTTTCAGCAAATTGCAGCAATTGAACTACAGAAATAACCTCTTTTCCATAAACAAGGTCTAAAATCATGTTTGGTTGCACTCCGGATACAATGTTTTAAACATAACTGTTCAAACTAGATGATTAGGGACATTATTATGGACAATTTTCAGCAAATTGCAGCAATTGAACTACAGAAATAACCTCTTTTCCATAAACAAGGTCTAAAATCATGTTTGGTTGCACTCCGGATACAATGTTTTAAACATAACTGTTCAAACTAGATGATTAGGGACATTATTATGGACAATTTTCAAGCAAATTGCAGCAATTAAACTACAGAAATAACCACTTTTCCATAAACAAGGTCTAAAATCATGTTTGGTTGCAATCCAGATACAATGTTTTAAACATAACTGTTCAAACTAGATGATTAGGGACATTATTATGGACAATTTTCAGCAAATTGCAGCAATTGACCTACAGAAATAACCACTTTTCCATAAAAAAGGTCTAAAATCATGTTTGGTTGCACTCCGGATACAATGTTTTAAACATAACTGTTCAAACTAGATGATTAGGGACATTATGGACAATTTTCAGCAAGTTGCAGCAATAGAAATAACCACTTGTCCATAAACAAGGTCTAAAATCATGTTTGGTTGCACTCCGGATACAATGTTTTAAACATAACTGTTCAAACTAGATGATTAGGGACATTATTATGGACAATTTTCCGCAAATTGCAGCACTTGACCTTCAGAAATAACCACTTTTCCATAAACAAGGTCTAAAATCATGTTTGGTTGCACTCTGGATACAATGTTTTAAACATAACTGTTCAAACTAGATGATTAGGGACATTATGGACAATTTTCAGCAAGTTGCAGCAATATAAATAACTACTTTTCCATAAACAAGGTCTAAAATCATGTTTGGTTGCACTCCGGATACAATGTTTTAAACATAACTGTTCAAACTAGATGATTAGGGACATTATTATGGACAATTTTCAGCAAATTGCAGCAATTGAACTACAGAAATAACCTCTTTTCCATAAACAAGGTCTAAAATCATGTTTGGTTGCACTCCGGATACAATGTTTTAAACATAACTGTTCAAACTAGATGATTAGGGACATTATTACGGACAATTTCCAAGCAAATTGCAGCAATTAAACTACAGAAATAACCACTTTTCCATAAACAAGGTCTAAAATCATGTTTGGTTGCACTCCGGATACAATGTTTTAAACATAACTGTTCAAACTAGATGATTAGGGACATTATTATGGACAATTTTCAGCAAATTGCAGCAATTGAACTACAGAAATAACCTCTTTTCCATAAACAAGGTCTAAAATCATGTTTGGTTGCACTCCGGATACAATGTTTTAAACATAACTGTTCAAACTAGATGATTAGGGACATTATTATGGACAATTTTCAGCAAATTGCAGCAATTGAACTACAGAAATAACCTCTTTTCCATAAACAAGGTCTAAAATCATGTTTGGTTGCACTCCGGATACAATGTTTTAAACATAACTGTTCAAACTAGATGATTAGGGACATTATTATGGACAATTTTCAAGCAAATTGCAGCAATTAAACTACAGAAATAACCACTTTTCCATAAACAAGGTCTAAAATCATGTTTGGTTGCAATCCAGATACAATGTTTTAAACATAACTGTTCAAACTAGATGATTAGGGACATTATTATGGACAATTTTCAGCAAATTGCAGCAATTGACCTACAGAAATAACCACTTTTCCATAAAAAAGGTCTAAAATCATGTTTGGTTGCACTCCGGATACAATGTTTTAAACATAACTGTTCAAACTAGATGATTAGGGACATTATGGACAATTTTCAGCAAGTTGCAGCAATAGAAATAACCACTTGTCCATAAACAAGGTCTAAAATCATGTTTGGTTGCACTCCGGATACAATGTTTTAAACATAACTGTTCAAACTAGATGATTAGGGACATTATTATGGACAATTTTCCGCAAATTGCAGCACTTGACCTTCAGAAATAACCACTTTTCCATAAACAAGGTCTAAAATCATGTTTGGTTGCACTCCGGATACAATGTTTTAAACATAACTGTTCAAACTAGATGATTAGGGACATTATGGACAATTTTCAGCAAGTTGCAGCAATATAAATAACTACTTTTCCATAAACAAGGTCTAAAATCATGTTTGGTTGCACTCCGGATACAATGTTTTAAACATAACTGTTCAAACTAGATGATTAGGGACATTATTATGGACAATTTTCAGCAAATTGCAGCAATTGAACTACAGAAATAACCTCTTTTCCATAAACAAGGTCTAAAATCATGTTTGGTTGCACTCCGGATACAATGTTTTAAACATAACTGTTCAAACTAGATGATTAGGGACATTATTACGGACAATTTCCAAGCAAATTGCAGCAATTAAACTACAGAAATAACCACTTTTCCATAAACAAGGTCTAAAATCATGTTTGGTTGCACTCCGGATACAATGTTTTAAACATAACTGTTCAAACTAGATGATTAGGGACATTATTATGGACAATTTTCAGCAAATTGCAGCAATTGAACTACAGAAATAACCACTTTTCCATAAACAAGGTCTAAAATCATGTTTGGTTGCACTCCGGATACAATGTTTTAAACAAAACTGTTCAAACTAGATGATTAGGGACATTATTATGGACAATTTTCCGCAAATTGCAGCAATTGACCTACAGAAATAACCACTTTTCCATAAACAAGGTCTAAAATCATGTTTGGTTGCACTCCGGATACAATGTTTTAAACATAACTGTTCAAACTAGATGATTAGGGACATTATGGACAATTTTCAGCAAGTTGCAGCAATAGAAATAACTACTTTTCCATAAACAAGGTCTAAAATCATGTCTGGTTGCACTCCGGATACAATGTTTTAAACATAACTGTTCAAACTAGATGATTAGGGACATTATTATGGACAATTTTCAGCAAATTGCAGCAATTGACCTACAGAAATAACCACTTTTCCATAAACAAGGTCTAAAATCATGTTTGGTTGCACTCCGGATACAATGTTTTAAACATAACTGTTCAAACTAGATGATTAGGGACATTATGGACAATTTTCAGCAAATTGCAGCAATAGAAATAACTACTTTTCCATAAACAAGGTCTAAAATCATGTCTGGTTGCACTCCGGATACAATGTTTTAAACATAACTGTTCAAACTAGATGATTAGGGACATTATTATGGACAATTTTCAGCAAATTGCAGCAATTGAACTACAGAAATAACCACTTTTCCATAAACAAGGTCTAAAATCATGTTTGGTTGCACTCCGGATACAATGTTTTAAACATAACTGTTCAAACTAGATGATTAGGGGACATTATTATGGACAATTTTCAGCAAATTGCAGCAATTGAACTACAGAAATAACCTCTTTTCCATAAACAAGGTCTAAAATCATGTTTGGTTGCACTCCGGATACAATGTTTTAAACATAACTGTTCAAACTAGATGATTAGGGACATTATGGACAATTTTCAGCAAGTTGCAGCAATAGAAATAACTACTTTTCCATAAACAAGGTCTAAAATCATGTCTGGTTGCACTCCGGATACAATGTTTTAAACATAACTGTTCAAACTAGATGATTAGGGACATTATTATGGACAATTTTCAGCAAATTGCAGCAATTGACCTACAGAAATAACCACTTTTCCATAAACAAGGTCTAAAATCATGTTTGGTTGCACTCCGGATACAATGTTTTAAACATAACTGTTCAAACTAGATGATTAGGGGACATTATTATGGACAAATTTCAGCAAATTGCAGCAATTGAACTACAGAAATAACCTCTTTTCCATAAACAAGGTCTAAAATCATGTTTGGTTGCACTCCGGATACAATGTTTTAAACATAACTGTTCAAACTAGATGATTAGGGACATTATGGACAATTTTCAGCAAGTTGCAGCAATAGAAATAACCACTTTTCCATAAACAAGGTCTAAAATCATGTTTGGTTGCACTCCGGATACAATGTTTTAAACATAACTGTTCAAACTAGATGATTAGGGACATTATTATGGACAATTTTCAGCAAATTGCAGCAATTGAACTACAGAAATAACCTCTTTTCCATAAACAAGGTCTAAAATCATGTTTGGTTGCACTCCGGATACAATGTTTTAAACATAACTGTTCAAACTAGATGATTAGGGACATTATTATGGACAATTTTCAGCAAATTGCAGCAATTGAACTACAGAAATAACCTCTTTTCCATAAACAAGGTCTAAAATCATGTTTGGTTGCACTCCGGATACAATGTTTTAAACATAACTGTTCAAACTAGATGATTAGGGACATTATGGACAATTTTCAGCAAGTTGCAGCAATAGAAATAACCACTTGTCCATAAACAAGGTCTAAAATCATGTTTGGTTGCACTCCGGATACAATGTTTTAAACATAACTGTTCAAACTAGATGATTAGGGACATTATTATGGACAATTTTCCGCAAATTGCAGCACTTGACCTTCAGAAATAACCACTTTTCCATAAACAAGGTCTAAAATCATGTTTGGTTGCACTCCGGATACAATGTTTTAAACATAACTGTTCAAACTAGATGATTAGGGACATTATGGACAATTTTCAGCAAGTTGCAGCAATATAAATAACTACTTTTCCATAAACAAGGTCTAAAATCATGTTTGGTTGCACTCCGGATACAATGTTTTAAACATAACTGTTCAAACTAGATGATTAGGGACATTATTATGGACAATTTTCAGCAAATTGCAGCAATTGAACTACAGAAATAACCTCTTTTCCATAAACAAGGTCTAAAATCATGTTTGGTTGCACTCCGGATACAATGTTTTAAACATAACTGTTCAAACTAGATGATTAGGGACATTATTATGGACAATTTTCAGCAAATTGCAGCAATTGAACTACAGAAATAACCACTTTTCCATAAACAAGGTCTAAAATCATGTTTGGTTGCACTCCGGATACAATGTTTTAAACAAAACTGTTCAAACTAGATGATTAGGGACATTATTATGGACAATTTTCCGCAAATTGCAGCAATTGACCTACAGAAATAACCACTTTTCCATAAACAAGGTCTAAAATCATGTTTGGTTGCACTCCGGATACAATGTTTTAAACCTAACTGTTCAAACTAGATGATTAGGGACATTATGGACAATTTTCAGCAAGTTGCAGCAATAGAAATAACTACTTTTCCATAAACAAGGTCTAAAATCATGTCTGGTTGCACTCCGGATACAATGTTTTAAACATAACTGTTCAAACTAGATGATTAGGGACATTATTATGGACAATTTTCAGCAAATTGCAGCAATTGAACTACAGAAATAACCACTTTTCCATAAACAAGGTCTAAAATCATGTTTGGTTGCACTCCGGATACAATGTTTTAAACATAACTGTTCAAAATAGATGATTAGGGGACATTATTATGGACAATTTTCAGCAAATTGCAGCAATTGAACTACAGAAATAACCTCTTTTCCATAAACAAGGTCTAAAATCATGTTTGGTTGCACTCCGGATACAATGTTTTAAACATAACTGTTCAAACTAGATGATTAGGGACATTATGGACAATTTTCAGCAAGTTGCAGCAATAGAAATAACTACTTTTCCATAAACAAGGTCTAAAATCATGTCTGGTTGCACTCCGGATACAATGTTTTAAACATAACTGTTCAAACTAGATGATTAGGGACATTATTATGGACAATTTTCAGCAAATTGCAGCAATTGACCTACAGAAATAACCACTTTTCCATAAACAAGGTCTAAAATCATGTTTGGTTGCACTCCGGATACAATGTTTTAAACATAACTGTTCAAACTAGATGATTAGGGACATTATTACGGACAATTTCCAAGCAAATTGCAGCAATTAAACTACAGAAATAACCACTTTTCCATAAACAAGGTCTAAAATCATGTTTGGTTGCACTCCGGATACAATGTTTTAAACATAACTGTTCAAACTAGATGATTAGGGACATTATTATGGACAATTTTCAGCAAATTGCAGCAATTGAACTACAGAAATAACCACTTTTCCATAAACAAGGTCTAAAATCATGTTTGGTTGCACTCCGGATACAATGTTTTAAACAAAACTGTTCAAACTAGATGATTAGGGACATTATTATGGACAATTTTCCGCAAATTGCAGCAATTGACCTAAAGAAATAACCACTTTTCCATAAACAAGGTCTAAAATCATGTTTGGTTGCACTCCGGATACAATGTTTTAAACCTAACTGTTCAAACTAGATGATTAGGGACATTATGGACAATTTTCAGCAAGTTGCAGCAATAGAAATAACTACTTTTCCATAAACAAGGTCTAAAATCATGTCTGGTTGCACTCCGGATACAATGTTTTAAACATAACTGTTCAAACTAGATGATTAGGGACATTATTACGGACAATTTCCAAGCAAATTGCAGCAATTAAACTACAGAAATAACCACTTTTCCATAAACAAGGTCTAAAATCATGTTTGGTTGCACTCCGGATACAATGTTTTAAACATAACTGTTCAAACTAGATGATTAGGGACATTATTATGGACAATTTTCAGCAAATTGCAGCAATTGACCTACAGAAATAACCACTTTTCCATAAACAAGGTCTAAAATCATGTTTGGTTGCACTCCGGATACAATGTTTTAAACATAACTGTTCAAACTAGATGATTAGGGACATTATGGACAATTTTCAGCAAATTGCAGCAATAGAAATAACTACTTTTCCATAAACAAGGTCTAAAATCATGTCTGGTTGCACTCCGGATACAATGTTTTAAACATAACTGTTCAAACTAGATGATTAGGGACATTATTATGGACAATTTTCAGCAAATTGCAGCAATTGAACTACAGAAATAACCACTTTTCCATAAACAAGGTCTAAAATCATGTTTGGTTGCACTCCGGATACAATGTTTTAAACATAACTGTTCAAACTAGATGATTAGGGGACATTATTATGGACAATTTTCAGCAAATTGCAGCAATTGAACTACAGAAATAACCTCTTTTCCATAAACAAGGTCTAAAATCATGTTTGGTTGCACTCCGGATACAATGTTTTAAACATAACTGTTCAAACTAGATGATTAGGGACATTATGGACAATTTTCAGCAAGTTGCAGCAATAGAAATAACTACTTTTCCATAAACAAGGTCTAAAATCATGTCTGGTTGCACTCCGGATACAATGTTTTAAACATAACTGTTCAAACTAGATGATTAGGGACATTATTATGGACAATTTTCAGCAAATTGCAGCAATTGACCTACAGAAATAACCACTTTTCCATAAACAAGGTCTAAAATCATGTTTGGTTGCACTCCGGATACAATGTTTTAAACATAACTGTTCAAACTAGATGATTAGGGGACATTATTATGGACAATTTTCAGCAAATTGCAGCAATTGAACTACAGAAATAACCTCTTTTCCATAAACAAGGTCTAAAATCATGTTTGGTTGCACTCCGGATACAATGTTTTAAACATAACTGTTCAAACTAGATGATTAGGGGACATTATTATGGACAAATTTCAGCAAATTGCAGCAATTGAACTACAGAAATAACCTCTTTTCCATAAACAAGGTCTAAAATCATGTTTGGTTGCACTCCGGATACAATGTTTTAAACATAACTGTTCAAACTAGATGATTAGGGACATTATGGACAATTTTCAGCAAGTTGCAGCAATAGAAATAACCACTTTTCCATAAACAAGGTCTAAAATCATGTTTGGTTGCACTCCGGATACAATGTTTTAAACATAACTGTTCAAACTAGATGATTAGGGGACATTATTATGGACAAATTTCAGCAAATTGCAGCAATTGAACTACAGAAATAACCTCTTTTCCATAAACAAGGTCTAAAATCATGTTTGGTTGCACTCCGGATACAATGTTTTAAACATAACTGTTCAAACTAGATGATTAGGGACATTATGGACAATTTTCAGCAAGTTGCAGCAATAGAAATAACCACTTTTCCATAAACAAGGTCTAAAATCATGTTTGGTTGCACTCCGGATACAATGTTTTAAACATAACTGTTCAAACTAGATGATTAGGGACATTATTATGGACAATTTTTAGCAAATTGCAGCAATTGAACTACAGAAATAACCTCTTTTCCATAAACAAGGTCTAAAATCATGTTTGGTTGCACTCCGGATACAATGTTTTAAACATAACTGTTCAAACTAGATGATTAGGGACATTATTATGGACAATTTTCAGCAAATTGCAGCAATTGAACTACAGAAATAACCTCTTTTCCATAAACAAGGTCTAAAATCATGTTTGGTTGCACTCCGGATACAATGTTTTAAACATAACTGTTCAAACTAGATGATTAGGGACATTATGGACAATTTTCAGCAAGTTGCAGCAATAGAAATAACCACTTGTCCATAAACAAGGTCTAAAATCATGTTTGGTTGCACTCCGGATACAATGTTTTAAACATAACTGTTCAAACTAGATGATTAGGGACATTATTATGGACAATTTTCCGCAAATTGCAGCACTTGACCTTCAGAAATAACCACTTTTCCATAAACAAGGTCTAAAATCATGTTTGGTTGCACTCCGGATACAATGTTTTAAACATAACTGTTCAAACTAGATGATTAGGGACATTATGGACAATTTTCAGCAAGTTGCAGCAATATAAATAACTACTTTTCCATAAACAAGGTCTAAAATCATGTTTGGTTGCACTCCGGATACAATGTTTTAAACATAACTGTTCAAACTAGATGATTAGGGACATTATTATGGACAATTTTCAGCAAATTGCAGCAATTGAACTACAGAAATAACCTCTTTTCCATAAACAAGGTCTAAAATCATGTTTGGTTGCACTCCGGATACAATGTTTTAAACATAACTGTTCAAACTAGATGATTAGGGACATTATTACGGACAATTTCCAAGCAAATTGCAGCAATTAAACTACAGAAATAACCACTTTTCCATAAACAAGGTCTAAAATCATGTTTGGTTGCACTCCGGATACAATGTTTTAAACATAACTGTTCAAACTAGATGATTAGGGACATTATTATGGACAATTTTCAGCAAATTGCAGCAATTGAACTACAGAAATAACCACTTTTCCATAAACAAGGTCTAAAATCATGTTTGGTTGCACTCCGGATACAATGTTTTAAACAAAACTGTTCAAACTAGATGATTAGGGACATTATTATGGACAATTTTCCGCAAATTGCAGCAATTGACCTACAGAAATAACCACTTTTCCATAAACAAGGTCTAAAATCATGTTTGGTTGCACTCCGGATACAATGTTTTAAACCTAACTGTTCAAACTAGATGATTAGGGACATTATGGACAATTTTCAGCAAGTTGCAGCAATAGAAATAACTACTTATCCATAAACAAGGTCTAAAATCATGTCTGGTTGCACTCCGGATACAATGTTTTAAACATAACTGTTCAAACTAGATGATTAGGGACATTATTATGGACAATTTTCAGCAAATTGCAGCAATTGACCTACAGAAATAACCACTTTTCCATAAACAAGGTCTAAAATCATGTTTGGTTGCACTCCGGATACAATGTTTTAAACATAACTGTTCAAACTAGATGATTAGGGACATTATGGACAATTTTCAGCAAATTGCAGCAATAGAAATAACTACTTTTCCATAAACAAGGTCTAAAATCATGTCTGGTTGCACTCCGGATACAATGTTTTAAACATAACTGTTCAAACTAGATGATTAGGGACATTATTATGGACAATTTTCAGCAAATTGCAGCAATTGAACTACAGAAATAACCACTTTTCCATAAACAAGGTCTAAAATCATGTTTGGTTGCACTCCGGATACAATGTTTTAAACATAACTGTTCAAACTAGATGATTAGGGGACATTATTATGGACAATTTTCAGCAAATTGCAGCAATTGAACTACAGAAATAACCTCTTTTCCATAAACAAGGTCTAAAATCATGTTTGGTTGCACTCCGGATACAATGTTTTAAACATAACAGTTCAAACTAGATGATTAGGGACATTATGGACAATTTTCAGCAAGTTGCAGCAATAGAAATAACCACTTTTCCATAAACAAGGTCTAAAATCATGTTTGGTTGCACTCCGGATACAATGTTTTAAACATAACTGTTCAAACTAGATGATTAGGGACATTATTATGGACAATTTTCAGCAAATTGCAGCAATTGAACTACAGAAATAACCTCTTTTCCATAAACAAGGTCTAAAATCATGTTTGGTTGCACTCCGGATACAATGTTTTAAACATAACTGTTCAAACTAGATGATTAGGGACATTATTATGGACAATTTTCAGCAAATGGCAGCAATTGAACTACAGAAATAACCTCTTTTCCATAAACAAGGTCTAAAATCATGTTTGGTTGCACTCCGGATACAATGTTTTAAACATAACTGTTCAAACTAGATGATTAGGGACATTATGGACAATTTTCAGCAAGTTGCAGCAATAGAAATAACCACTTGTCCATAAACAAGGTCTAAAATCATGTTTGGTTGCACTCCGGATACAATGTTTTAAACATAACTGTTCAAACTAGATGATTAGGGACATTATTATGGACAATTTTCCGCAAATTGCAGCACTTGACCTTCAGAAATAACCACTTTTCCATAAACAAGGTCTAAAATCATGTTTGGTTGCACTCCGGATACAATGTTTTAAACATAACTGTTCAAACTAGATGATTAGGGACATTATGGACAATTTTCAGCAAGTTGCAGCAATATAAATAACTACTTTTCCATAAACAAGGTCTAAAATCATGTTTGGTTGCACTCCGGATACAATGTTTTAAACATAACTGTTCAAACTAGATGATTAGGGACATTATTATGGACAATTTTCAGCAAATTGCAGCAATTGAACTACAGAAATAACCTCTTTTCCATAAACAAGGTCTAAAATCATGTTTGGTTGCACTCCGGATACAATGTTTTAAACATAACTGTTCAAACTAGATGATTAGGGACATTATTACGGACAATTTCCAAGCAAATTGCAGCAATTAAACTACAGAAATAACCACTTTTCCATAAACAAGGTCTAAAATCATGTTTGGTTGCACTCCGGATACAATGTTTTAAACATAACTGTTCAAACTAGATGATTAGGGACATTATTATGGACAATTTTCAGCAAATTGCAGCAATTGAACTACAGAAATAACCACTTTTCCATAAACAAGGTCTAAAATCATGTTTGGTTGCACTCCGGATACAATGTTTTAAACAAAACTGTTCAAACTAGATGATTAGGGACATTATTGTGGACAATTTTCCGCAAATTGCAGCAATTGACCTACAGAAATAACCACTTTTCCATAAACAAGGTCTAAAATCATGTTTGGTTGCACTCCGGATACAATGTTTTAAACCTAACTGTTCAAACTAGATGATTAGGGACATTATGGACAATTTTCAGCAAGTTGCAGCAATAGAAATAACTACTTATCCATAAACAAGGTCTAAAATCATGTCTGGTTGCACTCCGGATACAATGTTTTAAACATAACTGTTCAAACTAGATGATTAGGGACATTATGGACAATTTTCAGCAAGTTGCAGCAATATAAATAACTACTTTTCCATAAACAAGGTCTAAAATCATGTTTGGTTGCACTCCGGATACAATGTTTTAAACATAACTGTTCAAACTAGATGATTAGGGACATTATTATGGACAATTTTCAGCAAATTGCAGCAATTGAACTACAGAAATAACCTCTTTTCCATAAACAAGGTCTAAAATCATGTTTGGTTGCACTCCGGATACAATGTTTTAAACATAACTGTTCAAACTAGATGATTAGGGACATTATTACGGACAATTTCCAAGCAAATTGCAGCAATTAAACTACAGAAATAACCACTTTTCCATAAACAAGGTCTAAAATCATGTTTGGTTGCACTCCGGATACAATGTTTTAAACATAACTGTTCAAACTAGATGATTAGGGACATTATTATGGACAATTTTCAGCAAATTGCAGCAATTGAACTACAGAAATAACCACTTTTCCATAAACAAGGTCTAAAATCATGTTTGGTTGCACTCCGGATACAATGTTTTAAACAAAACTGTTCAAACTAGATGATTAGGGACATTATTATGGACAATTTTCCGCAAATTGCAGCAATTGACCTACAGAAATAACCACTTTTCCATAAACAAGGTCTAAAATCATGTTTGGTTGCACTCCGGATACAATGTTTTAAACCTAACTGTTCAAACTAGATGATTAGGGACATTATGGACAATTTTCAGCAAGTTGCAGCAATAGAAATAACTACTTATCCATAAACAAGGTCTAAAATCATGTCTGGTTGCACTCCGGATACAATGTTTTAAACATAACTGTTCAAACTAGATGATTAGGGACATTATTATGGACAATTTTCAGCAAATTGCAGCAATTGACCTACAGAAATAACCACTTTTCCATAAACAAGGTCTAAAATCATGTTTGGTTGCACTCCGGATACAATGTTTTAAACATAACTGTTCAAACTAGATGATTAGGGACATTATGGACAATTTTCAGCAAATTGCAGCAATAGAAATAACTACTTTTCCATAAACAAGGTCTAAAATCATGTCTGGTTGCACTCCGGATACAATGTTTTAAACATAACTGTTCAAACTAGATGATTAGGGACATTATTATGGACAATTTTCAGCAAATTGCAGCAATTGAACTACAGAAATAACCACTTTTCCATAAACAAGGTCTAAAATCATGTTTGGTTGCACTCCGGATACAATGTTTTAAACATAACTGTTCAAACTAGATGATTAGGGGACATTATTATGGACAATTTTCAGCAAATTGCAGCAATTGAACTACAGAAATAACCTCTTTTCCATAAACAAGGTCTAAAATCATGTTTGGTTGCACTCCGGATACAATGTTTTAAACATAACTGTTCAAACTAGATGATTAGGGACATTATGGACAATTTTCAGCAAGTTGCAGCAATAGAAATAACTACTTTTCCATAAACAAGGTCTAAAATCATGTCTGGTTGCACTCCGGATACAATGTTTTAAACATAACTGTTCAAACTAGATGATTAGGGACATTATTATGGACAATTTTCAGCAAATTGCAGCAATTGACCTACAGAAATAACCACTTTTCCATAAACAAGGTCTAAAATCATGTTTGGTTGCACTCCGGATACAATGTTTTAAACATAACTGTTCAAACTAGATGATTAGGGACATTATGGACAATTTTCAGCAAATTGCAGCAATAGAAATAACTACTTTTCCATAAACAAGGTCTAAAATCATGTCTGGTTGCACTCCGGATACAATGTTTTAAACATAACTGTTCTAACTAGATGATTAGGGACATTATTATGGACAATTTTCAGCAAATTGCAGCAATTGAACTACAGAAATAACCACTTTTCCATAAACAAGGTCTAAAATCATGTTTGGTTGCACTCCGGATACAATGTTTTAAACATAACTGTTCAAACTAGATGATTAGGGGACATTATTATGGACAAATTTCAGCAAATTGCAGCAATTGAACTACAGAAATAACCTCTTTTCCATAAACAAGGTCTAAAATCATGTTTGGTTGCACTCCGGATACAATGTTTTAAACATAACTGTTCAAACTAGATGATTAGGGACATTATGGACAATTTTCAGCAAGTTGCAGCAATAGAAATAACCACTTTTCCATAAACAAGGTCTAAAATCATGTTTGGTTGCACTCCGGATACAATGTTTTAAACATAACTGTTCAAACTAGATGATTAGGGACATTATTATGGACAATTTTCAGCAAATTGCAGCAATTGAACTACAGAAATAACCTCTTTTCCATAAACAAGGTCTAAAATCATGTTTGGTTGCACTCCGGATACAATGTTTTAAACATAACTGTTCAAACTAGATGATTAGGGACATTATTATGGACAATTTTCAGCAAATTGCAGCAATTGAACTACAGAAATAAGCTCTTTTCCATAAACAAGGTCTAAAATCATGTTTGGTTGCACTCCGGATACAATGTTTTAAACATAACTGTTCAAACTAGATGATTAGGGACATTATTATGGACAATTTTCAAGCAAATTGCAGCAATTAAACTACAGAAATAACCACTTTTCCATAAACAAGGTCTAAAATCATGTTTGGTTGCAATCCAGATACAATGTTTTAAACATAACTGTTCAAACTAGATGATTAGGGACATTATTATGGACAATTTTCAGCAAATTGCAGCAATTGACCTACAGAAATAACCACTTTTCCATAAAAAATGTCTAAAATCATGTTTGGTTGCACTCCGGATACAATGTTTTAAACATAACTGTTCAAACTAGATGATTAGGGACATTATGGACAATTTTCAGCAAGTTGCAGCAATAGAAATAACTACTTTTCCATAAACAAGGTCTAAAATCATGTCTGGTTGCACTCCGGATACAATGTTTTAAACATAACTGTTCAAACTAGATGATTAGGGACATTATTATGGACAATTTTCAAGCAAATTGCAGCAATTAAACTACAGAAATAACCACTTTTCCATAAACAAGGTCTAAAATCATGTTTGGTTGCAATCCAGATACAATGTTTTAAACATAACTGTTCAAACTAGATGATTAGGGACATTATTATGGACAATTTTCAGCAAATTGCAGCAATTGACCTACAGAAATAACCACTTTTCCATAAAAAATGTCTAAAATCATGTTTGGTTGCACTCCGGATACAATGTTTTAAACATAACTGTTCAAACTAGATGATTAGGGACATTATTATGGACAATTTTCAGCAAATTGCAGCAATTGACCTACAGAAATAACCACTTTTCCATAAACAAGGTCTAAAATCATGTTTGGTTGCACTCCGGATACAATGTTTTAAACATAACTGTTCAAACTAGATGATTAGGGACATTATGGACAATTTTCAGCAAATTGCAGCAATAGAAATAACTACTTTTCCATAAACAAGGTCTAAAATCATGTCTGGTTGCACTCCGGATACAATGTTTTAAACATAACTGTTCTAACTAGATGATTAGGGACATTATTATGGACAATTTTCAGCAAATTGCAGCAATTGAACTACAGAAATAACCACTTTTCCATAAACAAGGTCTAAAATCATGTTTGGTTGCACTCCGGATACAATGTTTTAAACATAACTGTTCAAACTAGATGATTAGGGGACATTATTATGGACAAATTTCAGCAAATTGCAGCAATTGAACTACAGAAATAACCTCTTTTCCATAAACAAGGTCTAAAATCATGTTTGGTTGCACTCCGGATACAATGTTTTAAACATAACTGTTCAAACTAGATGATTAGGGACATTATGGACAATTTTCAGCAAGTTGCAGCAATAGAAATAACCACTTTTCCATAAACAAGGTCTAAAATCATGTTTGGTTGCACTCCGGATACAATGTTTTAAACATAACTGTTCAAACTAGATGATTAGGGACATTATTATGGACAATTTTCAGCAAATTGCAGCAATTGAACTACAGAAATAACCTCTTTTCCATAAACAAGGTCTAAAATCATGTTTGGTTGCACTCCGGATACAATGTTTTAAACATAACTGTTCAAACTAGATGATTAGGGACATTATTATGGACAATTTTCAGCAAATTGCAGCAATTGAACTACAGAAATAAGCTCTTTTCCATAAACAAGGTCTAAAATCATGTTTGGTTGCACTCCGGATACAATGTTTTAAACATAACTGTTCAAACTAGATGATTAGGGACATTATTATGGACAATTTTCAAGCAAATTGCAGCAATTAAACTACAGAAATAACCACTTTTCCATAAACAAGGTCTAAAATCATGTTTGGTTGCAATCCAGATACAATGTTTTAAACATAACTGTTCAAACTAGATGATTAGGGACATTATTATGGACAATTTTCAGCAAATTGCAGCAATTGACCTACAGAAATAACCACTTTTCCATAAAAAATGTCTAAAATCATGTTTGGTTGTACTCCGGATACAATGTTTTAAACATAACTGTTCAAACTAGATGATTAGGGACATTATGGACAATTTTCAGCAAGTTGCAGCAATAGAAATAACTACTTTTCCATAAACAAGGTCTAAAATCATGTCTGGTTGCACTCCGGATACAATGTTTTAAACATAACTGTTCAAACTAGATGATTAGGGACATTATTATGGACAATTTTCAAGCAAATTGCAGCAATTAAACTACAGAAATAACCACTTTTCCATAAACAAGGTCTAAAATCATGTTTGGTTGCAATCCAGATACAATGTTTTAAACATAACTGTTCAAACTAGATGATTAGGGACATTATTATGGACAATTTTCAGCAAATTGCAGCAATTGACCTACAGAAATAACCACTTTTCCATAAAAAATGTCTAAAATCATGTTTGGTTGCACTCCGGATACAATGTTTTAAACATAACTGTTCAAACTAGATGATTAGGGACATTATGGACAATTTTCAGCAAGTTGCAGCAATAGAAATAACTACTTTTCCATAAACAAGGTCTAAAATCATGTCTGGTTGCACTCCGGATACAATGTTTTAAACATAACTGTTCAAACTAGATGATTAGGGACATTATTATGGACAATTTTCAGCAAATTGCAGCAATTGACCTACAGAAATAACCACTTTTCCATAAACAAGGTCTAAAATCATGTTTGGTTGCACTCCGGATACAATGTTTTAAACATAACTGTTCAAACTAGATGATTAGGGACATTATGGACAATTTTCAGCAAATTGCAGCAATAGAAATAACTACTTTTCCATAAACAAGGTCTAAAATCATGTCTGGTTGCACTCCGGATACAATGTTTTAAACATAACTGTTCTAACTAGATGATTAGGGACATTATTATGGACAATTTTCAGCAAATTGCAGCAATTGAACTACAGAAATAACCACTTTTCCATAAACAAGGTCTAAAATCATGTTTGGTTGCACTCCGGATACAATGTTTTAAACATAACTGTTCAAACTAGATGATTAGGGGACATTATTATGGACAAATTTCAGCAAATTGCAGCAATTGAACTACAGAAATAACCTCTTTTCCATAAACAAGGTCTAAAATCATGTTTGGTTGCACTCCGGATACAATGTTTTAAACATAACTGTTCAAACTAGATGATTAGGGACATTATGGACAATTTTCAGCAAGTTGCAGCAATAGAAATAACCACTTTTCCATAAACAAGGTCTAAAATCATGTTTGGTTGCACTCCGGATACAATGTTTTAAACATAACTGTTCAAACTAGATGATTAGGGACATTATTATGGACAATTTTCAGCAAATTGCAGCAATTGAACTACAGAAATAACCTCTTTTCCATAAACAAGGTCTAAAATCATGTTTGGTTGCACTCCGGATACAATGTTTTAAACATAACTGTTCAAACTAGATGATTAGGGACATTATTATGGACAATTTTCAGCAAATTGCAGCAATTGAACTACAGAAATAAGCTCTTTTCCATAAACAAGGTCTAAAATCATGTTTGGTTGCACTCCGGATACAATGTTTTAAACATAACTGTTCAAACTAGATGATTAGGGACATTATTATGGACAATTTTCAAGCAAATTGCAGCAATTAAACTACAGAAATAACCACTTTTCCATAAACAAGGTCTAAAATCATGTTTGGTTGCAATCCAGATACAATGTTTTAAACATAACTGTTCAAACTAGATGATTAGGGACATTATTATGGACAATTTTCAGCAAATTGCAGCAATTGACCTACAGAAATAACCACTTTTCCATAAAAAATGTCTAAAATCATGTTTGGTTGCACTCCGGATACAATGTTTTAAACATAACTGTTCAAACTAGATGATTAGGGACATTATGGACAATTTTCAGCAAGTTGCAGCAATAGAAATAACCACTTGTCCATAAACAAGGTCTAAAATCATGTTTGGTTGCACTCCGGATACAATGTTTTAAACATAACTGTTCAAACTAGATGATTAGGGACATTATTATGGACAATTTTCAGCAAATTGCAGCAATTGACCTACAGAAATAACCAGTTTTCCATAAACAAGGTCTAAAATCATGTTTGGTTGCACTCCGGATACAATGTTTTAAACATAACTGTTCAAACTAGATGATTAGGGACATTATGGACAATTTTCAGCAAGTTGCAGCAATAGAAATAACCACTTTTCCATAAACAAGGTCTAAAATCATGTTTGGTTGCACTCCGGATACAATGTTTTAAACATAACTGTTCAAACTAGATGATTAGGGACATTATGGACAATTTTCAGCAAGTTGCAGCAATAGAAATAACCACTTGTCCATAAACAAGGTCTAAAATCATGTTTGGTTGCACTCCGGATACAATGTTTTAAACATAACTGTTCAAACTAGATGATTAGGGACATTATTATGGACAATTTTCAGCAAATTGCAGCAATTGACCTACAGAAATAACCAGTTTTCCATAAACAAGGTCTAAAATCATGTTTGGTTGCACTCCGGATACAATGTTTTAAACATAACTGTTCAAACTAGATGATTAGGGACATTATGGACAATTTTCAGCAAGTTGCAGCAATAGAAATAACCACTTTTCCATAAACAAGGTCTAAAATCATGTTTGGTTGCACTCCGGATACAATGTTTTAAACATAACTGTTCAAACTAGATGATTAGGGACATTATTATTGACAATTTTCAGCAAATTGCAGCAATTGAACTACAGAAATAACCTCTTTTCCATAAACAAGGTCTAAAATCATGTTTGGTTGCACTCCGGATACAATGTTTTAAACATAACTGTTCAAACTAGATGATTAGGGACATTATTATGGACAATTTTCAGCAAATTGCAGCAATTGAACTACAGAAATAAGCTCTTTTCCATAAACAAGGTCTAAAATCATGTTTGGTTGCACTCCGGATACAATGTTTTAAACATAACTGTTCAAACTAGATGATTAGGGACATTACTATGGACAATTTTCAAGCAAATTGCAGCAATTAAACTACAGAAATAACCACTTTTCCATAAACAAGGTCTAAAATCATGTTTGGTTGCAATCCAGATACAATGTTTTAAACATAACTGTTCAAACTAGATGATTAGGGACATTATTATGGACAATTTTCAGCAAATTGCAGCAATTGACCTACAGAAATAACCACTTTTCCATAAAAAATGTCTAAAATCATGTTTGGTTGCACTCCGGATACAATGTTTTAAACATAACTGTTCAAACTAGATGATTAGGGACATTATGGACAATTTTCAGCAAGTTGCAGCAATAGAAATAACCACTTGTCCATAAACAAGGTCTAAAATCATGTTTGGTTGCACTCCGGATACAATGTTTTAAACATAACTGTTCAAACTAGATGATTAGGGACATTATTATGGACAATTTTCAGCAAATTGCAGCAATTGACCTACAGAAATAACCAGTTTTCCATAAACAAGGTCTAAAATCATGTTTGGTTGCACTCCGGATACAATGTTTTAAACATAACTGTTCAAACTAGATGATTAGGGACATTATGGACAATTTTCAGCAAGTTGCAGCAATAGAAATAACCACTTGTCCATAAACAAGGTCTAAAATCATGTTTGGTTGCACTCCGGATACAATGTTTTAAACATAACTGTTCAAACTAGATGATTAGGGACATTATTATTGACAATTTTCAGCAAATTGCAGCAATTGAACTACAGAAATAACCTCTTTTCCATAAACAAGGTCTAAAATCATGTTTGGTTGCACTCCGGATACAATGTTTTAAACATAACTGTTCAAACTAGATGATTAGGGACATTATTATGGACAATTTTCAGCAAATTGTTAGCAATTGAACTACAGAAATAACCAATTTTCCATAAACAAGGTCTAAATCATGTTTGGTTGCACTCCGGATACAATGTTTTAAACATAACTGTTCAAACTAGATGATTAGGGACATTATTATGGACAATTTTCAGCAAATTGCAGCAATTGAACTACAGAAATAACCACTTTTCCATAAACAAGGTCTAAAATCATGTTTGGTTGCACTCCGGATACAATGTTTTAAACATAACTGTTCAAACTAGATGATTAGGGACATTATTATGGACAATTTTCAGCAAATTGCAGCAATTGAACTACAGAAATAACCTCTTTTCCATAAACAAGGTCTAAAATCATGTTTGGTTGCACTCCGGATACAATGTTTTAAACATAACTGTTCAAACTAGATGATAAGGGACATTATGGACAATTTTCAGCAAGTTGCAGCAATAGAAATAACCACTTTTCCATAAACAAGGTCTAAAATCATGTTTGGTTGCACTCCAGATACAATGTTTTAAACATAACTGTTCAAACTAGATGATTAGGGACATTATTATGGACAATTTTCAGCAAATTGCAGCAATTGAACTACAGAAATAACCTCTTTTCCATAAACATGGTCTAAAATCATGTTTGGTTGCACTCCGGATACAATGTTTTAAACATAACTGTTCAAACTAGATGATTAGGGACATTATTATGGACAATTTTCAAGCAAATTGCAGCAATTAAACTACAGAAATAACCACTTTTCCATAAACAAGGTCTAAAATCATGTTTGGTTGCACTCCGGATACAATGTTTTAAACATAACTGTTCAAACTAGATGATTAGGGACATTATTATGGACAATTTTCAGCAAGTTGCAGCATTTGAACTACAGAAATAACCACTTTTCCATAAACAAGGTCTAAAATCATGTTTGGTTGCACTCCGGATACAATGTTTTAAACATAACTGTTCAAACTAGATGATTAGGGACATTATTATGGACAATTTTCAGCAAGTTGCAGCAATAGAAATAACCACTTTTCCATAAACAAGGTCTAAAATCATGTTTGGTTGCACTCCGGATACAATGTTTTAAACATAACTGTTCAAACTAGATGATTAGGGACATTATTATGGACAATTTTCAGCAAATTGCAGCAATTGACCTACAGAAATAACCACTTTTCCATAAAAAATGTCTAAAATCATGTTTGGTTGCACTCCGGATACAATGTTTTAAACATAACTGTTCAAACTAGATGATTAGGGACATTATGGACAATTTTCAGCAAGTTGCAGCAATAGAAATAACCACTTGTCCATAAACAAGGTCTAAATCATGTTTGGTTGCACTCCGGATACAATGTTTTAAACATAACTGTTCAAACTAGATGATTAGGGACATTATTATGGACAATTTTCAGCAAATTGCAGCAATTGAACTACAGAAATAACCACTTTTCCATAAACAAGGTCTAAAATCATGTTTGGTTGCACTCCGGATACAATGTTTTAAACATAACTGTTCAAACTAGATGATTAGGGACATTATTATGGACAATTTTCAGCAAATTGCAGCAATTGAACTACAGAAATAACCTCTTTTCCATAAACATGGTCTAAAATCATGTTTGGTTGCACTCCGGATACAATGTTTTAAACATAACTGTTCAAACTAGATGATTAGGGACATTATTATGGACAATTTTCAAGCAAATTGCAGCAATTAAACTACAGAAATAACCACTTTTCCATAAACAAGGTCTAAAATCATGTTTGGTTGCACTCCGGATACAATGTTTTAAACATAACTGTTCAAACTAGATGATTAGGGACATTATTATGGACAATTTTCAGCAAGTTGCAGCATTTGAACTACAGAAATAACCACTTTTCCATAAACAAGGTCTAAAATCATGTTTGGTTGCACTCCGGATACAATGTTTTAAACATAACTGTTCAAACTAGATGATTAGGGACATTATTATGGACAATTTTCAGCAAGTTGCAGCAATAGAAATAACCACTTTTCCATAAACAAGGTCTAAAATCATGTTTGGTTGCACTCCGGATACAATGTTTTAAACATAACTGTTCAAACTAGATGATTAGGGACATTATTATGGACAATTTTCAGCAAGTTGCAGCATTTGAACTACAGAAATAACCACTTTTCCATAAACAAGGTCTAAAATCATGTTTGGTTGCACTCCGGATACAATGTTTTAAACATAACTGTTCAAACTAGATGATTAGGGACATTATTATGGACAATTTTCAGCAAGTTGCAGCAATAGAAATAACAACTTTTCCATAAACAAGGTCTAAAATCATGTTTGGTTGCACTCCGGATACAATGTTTTAAACATAACTGTTCAAACTAGATGATTAGGGACATTATTATGGACAATTTTCAGCAAATTGTTAGCAATTGAACTACAGAAATAACCACTTTTCCATAAACAAGGTCTAAATCATGTTTGGTTGCACTCCGGATACAATGTTTTAAACATAACTGTTCAAACTAGATGATTAGGGACATTATTATGGACAATTTTCAGCAAATTGCAGCAATTGAACTACAGAAGTAACCACTTTTCCATAAACAAGGTCTAAAATCATGTTTGGTTGCACTCCGGATACAATGTTTTAAACATAACTGTTCAAACTAGATGATTAGGGACATTATTATGGACAATTTTCAGCAAATTGCAGCAATTGAACTACAGAAATAACCTCTTTTCCATAAACAAGGTCTAAAATCATGTTTGGTTGCACTCCGGATACAATGTTTTAAACATAACTGTTCAAACTAGATGATTAGGGACATTATGGACAATTTTCAGCAAGTTGCAGCAATAGAAATAACCACTTTTCCATAAACAAGGTCTAAAATCATGTTTGGTTGCACTCCAGATACAATGTTTTAAACATAACTGTTCAAACTAGATGATTAGGGACATTATTATGGACAATTTTCAGCAAATTGCAGCAATTGAACTACAGAAATAACCTCTTTTCCATAAACAAGGTCTAAAATCATGTTTGGTTGCACTCCGGATACAATGTTTTAAACATAACTGTTCAAACTAGATGATTAGGGACATTATTATGGACAATTTTCAAGCAAATTGCAGCAATTAAACTACAGAAATAACCACTTTTCCATAAACAAGGTCTAAAATCATGTTTGGTTGCACTCCGGATACAATGTTTTAAACATAACTGTTCAAACTAGATGATTAGGGACATTATGGACAATTTTCAGCAAGTTGCAGCAATAGAAATAACCACTTTTCCATAAACAAGGTCTAAAATCATGTTTGGTTGCACTCCAGATACAATGTTTTAAACATAACTGTTCAAACTAGATGATTAGGGACATTATTATGGACAATTTTCAGCAAATTGCAGCAATTGAACTACAGAAATAACCTCTTTTCCATAAACAAGGTCTAAAATCATGTTTGGTTGCACTCCGGATACAATGTTTTAAACATAACTGTTCAAACTAGATGATTAGGGACATTATTATGGACAATTTTCAAGCAAATTGCAGCAATTAAACTACAGAAATAACCACTTTTCCATAAACAAGGTCTAAAATCATGTTTGGTTGCACTCCGGATACAATGTTTTAAACATAACTGTTCAAACTAGATGATTAGGGACATTATTATGGACAATTTTCAAGCAAATTGCAGCAATTAAACTACAGAAATAACCACTTTTCCATAAACAAGGTCTAAAATCATGTTTGGTTGCACTCCGGATACAATGTTTTAAACATAACTGTTCAAACTAGATGATTAGGGACATTATTATGGACAATTTTCAGCAAATTGCAGCAATTGACCTACAGAAATAACCACTTTTCCATAAAAAAGGTCTAAAATCATGTTTGGTTGCACTCCGGATATAATGTTTTAAACATAACTGTTCAAACTAGATGATTAGGGACATTATTATGGACAATTTTCAGCAAGTTGCAGCATTTGAACTACAGAAATAACCACTTTTCCATAAACAAGGTCTAAAATCATGTTTGGTTGCACTCCGGATACAATGTTTTAAACATAACTGTTCAAACTAGATGATTAGGGACATTATTATGGACAATTTTCAGCAAGTTGCAGCAATAGAAATAACCACTTTTCCATAAACAAGGTCTAAAATCATGTTTGGTTGCACTCCGGATACAATGTTTTAAACATAACTGTTCAAACTAGATGATTAGGGACATTATTATGGACAATTTTCAGCAAATTGCAGCAATTGAACTACAGAAATAACCTCTTTTCCATAAACAAGGTCTAAAATCATGTTTGGTTGCACTCCGGATACAATGTTTTAAACATAACTGTTCAAACTAGATGATTAGGGACATTATTATGGACAATTTTCAAGCAAATTGCAGCAATTAAACTACAGAAATAACCACTTTTCCATAAACAAGGTCTAAAATCATGTTTGGTTGCACTCCGGATACAATGTTTTAAACATAACTGTTCAAACTAGATGATTAGGGACATTATTATGGACAATTTTCAAGCAAATTGCAGCAATTAAACTACAGAAATAACCACTTTTCCATAAACAAGGTCTAAAATCATGTTTGGTTGCACTCCGGATACAATGTTTTAAACATAACTGTTCAAACTAGATGATTAGGGACATTATTATGGACAATTTTCAGCAAATTGCAGCAATTGAACTACAGAAATAACCTCTTTTCCATAAACAAGGTCTAAAATCATGTTTGGTTGCACTCCGGATACAATGTTTTAAACATAACTGTTCAAACTAGATGATTAGGGACATTATTATGGACAATTTTCAGCAAATTGTTAGCAATTGAACTACAGAAATAACCACTTTTCCATAAACAAGGTCTAAATCATGTTTGGTTGCACTCCGGATACAATGTTTTAAACATAACTGTTCAAACTAGATGATTAGGGACATTATTATGGACAATTTTCAGCAAATTGCAGCAATTGAACTACAGAAATAACCACTTTTCCATAAACAAGGTCTAAAATCATGTTTGGTTGCACTCCGGATACAATGTTTTAAACATAACTGTTCAAACTAGATGATTAGGGACATTATTATGGACAATTTTCAGCAAATTGCAGCAATTGAACTACAGAAATAACCTCTTTTCCATAAACAAGGTCTAAAATCATGTTTGGTTGCACTCCGGATACAATGTTTTAAACATAACTGTTCAAACTAGATGATTAGGGACATTATGGACAATTTTCAGCAAGTTGCAGCAATAGAAATAACCACTTTTCCATAAACAAGGTCTAAAATCATGTTTGGTTGCACTCCAGATACAATGTTTTAAACATAACTGTTCAAACTAGATGATTAGGGACATTATTATGGACAATTTTCAGCAAATTGCAGCAATTGAACTACAGAAATAACCTCTTTTCCATAAACAAGGTCTAAAATCATGTTTGGTTGCACTCCGGATACAATGTTTTAAACATAACTGTTCAAACTAGATGATTAGGGACATTATTATGGACAATTTTCAAGCAAATTGCAGCAATTAAACTACAGAAATAACCACTTTTCCATAAACAAGGTCTAAAATCATGTTTGGTTGCACTCCGGATACAATGTTTTAAACATAACTGTTCAAACTAGATGATTAGGGACATTATTATGGACAATTTTCAAGCAAATTGCAGCAATTAAACTACAGAAATAACCACTTTTCCATAAACAAGGTCTAAAATCATGTTTGGTTGCACTCCGGATACAATGTTTTAAACATAACTGTTCAAACTAGATGATTAGGGACATTATGGACAATTTTCAGCAAGTTGCAGCAATAGAAATAACCACTTTTCCATAAACAAGGTCTAAAATCATGTTTGGTTGCACTCCAGATACAATGTTTTAAACATAACTGTTCAAACTAGATGATTAGGGACATTATTATGGACAATTTTCAGCAAATTGCAGCAATTGAACTACAGAAATAACCTCTTTTCCATAAACAAGGTCTAAAATCATGTTTGGTTGCACTCCGGATACAATGTTTTAAACATAACTGTTCAAACTAGATGATTAGGGACATTATTATGGACAATTTTCAAGCAAATTGCAGCAATTAAACTACAGAAATAACCACTTTTCCATAAACAAGGTCTAAAATCATGTTTGGTTGCACTCCGGATACAATGTTTTAAACATAACTGTTCAAACTAGATGATTAGGGACATTATTATGGACAATTTTCAAGCAAATTGCAGCAATTAAACTACAGAAATAACCACTTTTCCATAAACAAGGTCTAAAATCATGTTTGGTTGCACTCCGGATACAATGTTTTAAACATAACTGTTCAAACTAGATGATTAGGGACATTATTATGGACAATTTTCAGCAAATTGCAGCAATTGACCTACAGAAATAACCACTTTTCCATAAAAAAGGTCTAAAATCATGTTTGGTTGCACTCCGGATATAATGTTTTAAACATAACTGTTCAAACTAGATGATTAGGGACATTATTATGGACAATTTTCAGCAAGTTGCAGCATTTGAACTACAGAAATAACCACTTTTCCATAAACAAGGTCTAAAATCATGTTTGGTTGCACTCCGGATACAATGTTTTAAACATAACTGTTCAAACTAGATGATTAGGGACATTATTATGGACAATTTTCAGCAAGTTGCAGCAATAGAAATAACCACTTTTCCATAAACAAGGTCTAAAATCATGTTTGGTTGCACTCCGGATACAATGTTTTAAACATAACTGTTCAAACTAGATGATTAGGGACATTATTATGGACAATTTTCAGCAAATTGCAGCAATTGAACTACAGAAATAACCTCTTTTCCATAAACAAGGTCTAAAATCATGTTTGGTTGCACTCCGGATACAATGTTTTAAACATAACTGTTCAAACTAGATGATTAGGGACATTATTATGGACAATTTTCAAGCAAATTGCAGCAATTAAACTACAGAAATAACCACTTTTCCATAAACAAGGTCTAAAATCATGTTTGGTTGCACTCCGGATACAATGTTTTAAACATAACTGTTCAAACTAGATGATTAGGGACATTATTATGGACAATTTTCAAGCAAATTGCAGCAATTAAACTACAGAAATAACCACTTTTCCATAAACAAGGTCTAAAATCATGTTTGGTTGCACTCCGGATACAATGTTTTAAACATAACTGTTCAAACTAGATGATTAGGGACATTATTATGGACAATTTTCAGCAAATTGCAGCAATTGAACTACAGAAATAACCTCTTTTCCATAAACAAGGTCTAAAATCATGTTTGGTTGCACTCCGGATACAATGTTTTAAACATAACTGTTCAAACTAGATGATTAGGGACATTATTATGGACAATTTTCAGCAAATTGTTAGCAATTGAACTACAGAAATAACCACTTTTCCATAAACAAGGTCTAAATCATGTTTGGTTGCACTCCGGATACAATGTTTTAAACATAACTGTTCAAACTAGATGATTAGGGACATTATTATGGACAATTTTCAGCAAGTTGCAGCAATAGAAATAACCACTTTTCCATAAACAAGGTCTAAAATCATGTTTGGTTGCACTCCGGATACAATGTTTTAAACATAACTGTTCAAACTAGATGATTAGGGACATTATTATGGACAATTTTCAGCAAATTGCAGCAATTGAACTACAGAAATAACCTCTTTTCCATAAACAAGGTCTAAAATCATGTTTGGTTGCAATCCGGATACAATGTTTTAAACATAACTGTTCAAACTAGATGATTAGGGACATTATTATGGACAATTTTCAAGCAAATTGCAGCAATTAAACTACAGAAATAACCACTTTTCCATAAACAAGGTCTAAAATCATGTTTGGTTGCACTCCGGATACAATGTTTTAAACATAACTGTTCAAACTAGATGATTAGGGACATTATTATGGACAATTTTCAGCAAATTGCAGCAATTGACCTACAGAAATAACCACTTTTCCATAAAAAAGGTCTAAAATCATGTTTGGTTGCACTCCGGATATAATGTTTTAAACATAACTGTTCAAACTAGATGATTAGGGACATTATTATGGACAATTTTCAGCAAGTTGCAGCATTTGAACTACAGAAATAACCACTTTTCCATAAACAAGGTCTAAAATCATGTTTGGTTGCACTCCGGATACAATGTTTTAAACATAACTGTTCAAACTAGATGATTAGGGACATTATTATGGACAATTTTCAGCAAGTTGCAGCAATAGAAATAACCACTTTTCCATAAACAAGGTCTAAAATCATGTTTGGTTGCACTCCGGATACAATGTTTTAAACATAACTGTTCAAACTAGATGATTAGGGACATTATTATGGACAATTTTCAGCAAATTGCAGCAATTGAACTACAGAAATAACCTCTTTTCCATAAACAAGGTCTAAAATCATGTTTGGTTGCACTCCGGATACAATGTTTTAAACATAACTGTTCAAACTAGATGATTAGGGACATTATTATGGACAATTTTCAAGCAAATTGCAGCAATTAAACTACAGAAATAACCACTTTTCCATAAACAAGGTCTAAAATCATGTTTGGTTGCACTCCGGATACAATGTTTTAAACATAACTGTTCAAACTAGATGATTAGGGACATTATTATGGACAATTTTCAAGAAAATTGCAGCAATTAAACTACAGAAATAACCACTTTTCCATAAACAAGGTCTAAAATCATGTTTGGTTGCACTCCGGATACAATGTTTTAAACATAACTGTTCAAACTAGATGATTAGGGACATTATTATGGACAATTTTCAGCAAATTGCAGCAATTGAACTACAGAAATAACCACTTTTCCATAAACAAGGTCTAAAATCATGTTTGGTTGCACTCCGGATACAATGTTTTAAACATAACTGTTCAAACTAGATGATTAGGGACATTATTATGGACAATTTTCAGCAAATTGCAGCAATTGAACTACAGAAATAACCTCTTTTCCATAAACAAGGTCTAAAATCATGTTTGGTTGCACTCCGGATACAATGTTTTAAACATAACTGTTCAAACTAGATGATTAGGGACATTATGGACAATTTTCAGCAAGTTGCAGCAATAGAAATAACCACTTTTCCATAAACAAGGTCTAAAATCATGTTTGGTTGCACTCCAGATACAATGTTTTAAACATAACTGTTCAAACTAGATGATTAGGGACATTATTATGGACAATTTTCAGCAAATTGCAGCAATTGAACTACAGAAATAACCTCTTTTCCATAAACAAGGTCTAAAATCATGTTTGGTTGCACTCCGGATACAATGGTTTAAACATAACTGTTCAAACTAGATGATTAGGGACATTATTATGGACAATTTTCAAGCAAATTGCAGCAATTAAACTACAGAAATAACCACTTTTCCATAAACAAAGTCTAAAATCATGTTTGGTTGCACTCCGGATACAATGTTTTAAACATAACTGTTCAAACTAGATGATTAGGGACATTATTATGGACAATTTTCAAGCAAATTGCAGCATTTGAACTACAGAAATAACCACTTTTCCATAAACAAGGTCTAAAATCATGTTTGGTTGCACTCCGGATACAATGTTTTAAACATAACTGTTCAAACTAGATGATTAGGGACATTATGGACAATTTTCAGCAAGTTGCAGCAATAGAAATAACCACTTTTCCATAAACAAGGTCTAAAATCATGTTTGGTTGCACTCCGGATACAATGTTTTAAACATAACTGTTCAAACTAGATGATTAGGGACATTATTATGGACAATTTTCAGCAAATTGCAGCAATTGAACTACAGAAATAACCTCTTTCCATAAACAAGGTCTAAATCATGTTTGGTTGCACTCCGGATACAATGTTTTAAACAACTGTTCAAACTAGATGATTAGGGACATTATTATGGACAATTTTCAAGCAAATTGCAGCAATTGAAACTACAGAAATAACCACTTTTCCATAAACAAGGTCTAAAATCATGTTTGGTTGCACAATGTTTTTAAACATAACTGTTCAAACTAGATGATTAGGGACATTATGGACAATTTTCAGCAAGTTGCAGCAATAGAAATAACCCACTTGTCCATAAACAAGGTCTAAAATCATGTTTGGTTGCACTCCGGTTACAATGTTTTAAACATAACTGTTCAAACTAGATGATTAGGGACATTATTATGGACAATTTTCAGCAAATTGCAGCAATTGACCTACAGAAAATAACCAGCTTTTCCATAAACAAGGTCTAAAATCATGTTTGGTTGCACTCCGGATACAATGTTTTAAACATAACTGTTCAAACTAGATGATTAGGGACATTATTATGGACAATTTTCAAGCAAATTGCAGCATTGTAACTACAGAAATAACCACTTTTCCATAAACAAGGTCTAAAATCATGTTTGGTTGCACTCCGGATACAATGTTTTAAACATAACTGTTCAAACTAGATGATTAGGGACATTATTATGGACAATTTTCAGCAAATTGCAGCAATTGAACTACAGAAATAACCACTTTTCCATAAAACAAGGTCTAAAATCATGTTTGGTTGCACTCCGGATACAATGTTTTAAACATAACTGTTCAAACTAGATGATTAGGGACATTATGGACAATTTTCAGCAAGTTGCAGCAATAGAAATAACCACTTTTCCATAAACAAGGTCTAAAATCATGTTTGGTTGCACTCCGGATACAATGTTTTAAACATAACTGTTCAAACTAGATGATTAGGGGACATTATTATGGACAATTTTCAAGCAAATTGCAGCAATTGAACTACAGAAATAACCACTTTTTCCATAAACAAGGTCTAAAATCATGTTTGGTTGCACTCCGGATACAATGTTTTAAACATAACTGTTCAAACTAGATGATTAGGGACATTATGGACAATTTTCAGCAAGTTGCAGCAATAGAAATAACCACTTGTCCATAAACAAGGTCTAAAATCATGTTTGGTTGCACTCCGGATACAATGTTTTAAACATAACTGTTCAAACTAGATGATTAGGGACATTATTATGGACAATTTTCAGCAAATTGCAGCAATTGACCTACAGAAATAACCACTTTTCCATAAACAAGGTCTAAATCATGTTTGGTTGCACTCCGGATACAATGTTTTAAACATAACTGTTCAAACTAGATGATTAGGGACATTATTATGGACAATTTTCAGCAAATTGCAGCAATTTGTACTACAGAAATAACCACTTTTCCATAAACAAGGTCTAAAATCATGTTTGGTTGCACTCCGGATACAATGTTTTAAACATAACTGTTCAAACTAGATGATTAGGGACATTATTATGGACAATTTTCAGCAAATTGCAGCAATTGAACTACAGAAATAACCACTTTTCCATAAACAAGGTCTAAAATCATGTTTGGTTGCACTCCGGATACAATGTTTTAAACATAACTGTTCAAACTAGATGATTAGGGACATTATGGACAATTTTCAGCAAGTTGCAGCAATAGAAATAACCACTTTTCCATAAACAAGGTCTAAAATCATGTTTGGTTGCACTCCGGATACAATGTTTTAAACATAACTGTTCAAACTAGATGATTAGGGACATTATTATGGACAATTTTTCAGCAAATTGCAGCAATTGACTACAGAAATAACCTCTTTTCCATAAACAAGGTCTAAAATCATGTTTGGTTGCACTCCGGATACAATGTTTTAAACATAACTGTTCAAACTAGATGATTAGGGACATTATTATGGTACAATTTTCAAGCAAGTGTGCAGCATAGAAATAACCAAGTTTTCCATAAACAAGGTCTAAAATCATGTTTGGCACTCCTGCTACAATGTTTTAAACATAACTGTTCAAACTAGATGATTAGGGACATATATGGACAATTTTCAGCAAGTTGCAGCAATATACAGAAATAACCACTTTTCCCATAAACAAGTTCTAAAATCATGTTTGGTTGCACTCCGGATACAATGTTTTAAACATAACTGTTCAAACTAGATGATATAGGGGACTTATTATGGACAATTTTTCAGCAAATTGCAGCAATTGACCTACAGAAATAACCACTTTTTCCATAAACAAGGTCTAAAATCATGTTTGGTTGCACTCCGGATACAATGTTTTAAACATAACTGTTCAAACTAGATGATTAGGGACATTATTATGGACAATTTTCAAGCAAATTGCAGCAATTTGTAACTACAGAAATAACCACTTTTCCATAAACAAGGTCTAAAATCATGTTTGGTGCACTTCCGGATACAATGTTTTAAACCATAACTGTTCAAACTAGCTGATTAGGGACATATTATGGACAATTTTCAGCAAATTGCAGCAATTGACTACAGAAATAACCACTTTTCCATTAAAACAAGGTCTAAAATCATGTTGGTTTGCACGCCACACACAACACACAACACAACACAACACACAACACACACACACTCAAACACAACACACCACAACACACAACATACAACATACAACACAACACACAACACACAACACACACAAAACCACACACCAAACAACACAACAAACAAAACACAACACACAACAAGCAACATAACACACAATACCACACAACACACAACACGCAACACAACACAACACACACACACACACACACACCCAAACCAACACACACACCCAAACCAACACACACACACACACACTCAAACACAACACACAACACGAAACACACACACACACTCAAACACAAACCACAACACACAACACAACACACAACACAACACAACACACAACACACACAAAACCACACACCACACACAACACAACAAACAAAACACAACACACAACACACAATACAACACACAACAAAACACTCCACACACCACAACACACACCACACAACACAACACACAACAAGCAACACAACACACAATAACACACACCACACAACACACAACACACCCCACACAACACACCACACACAACAACACACCACACGCCACACACCACACACACAACACACCACACACCACACAAAACACACAACACACAACACACAACGCATTACATCAACACACAACACACCACGCAACACACAACACACCACACACCACACACAACAACACACCACACAGCACAACACACAACACAACACACAATACCACACACAACAACACACCACACACCACACACAACACACCACACAACACACAAAACACACAACACACAACAACACACAACACATTACATCAACACACAACACAACACACAACACACAACACACAACACACCACACACCACACACCACACACACACACCCAAACCAACACACACACCCAAACCAACACACACACACACACTCAAACACAACACACAACACGAAACACACACACAACACAACACACAGCACACAACACACAACACGCAACACGCAACACAACACACCACATGCCACACACACCACACCACACACCACACACAACACACAACACAACACACAACACACAACATTACATCAACACACAACACACCACGCAACACACCACATCACACACCACACAACACACAAAACACAACACAACACAACACACAACACCACAACAAACAACACGCCACACACAACACACAACACACACACACACACACTCAAACACAACACACCACAACACACAACATACAACATACAACATACAACACAACACACAACACACAACACAACACACAACACAACCACACAAAACCACACACCACACACACAACAAACAAAACACAACACACAACAAGCAACACAACACACAATACCACACAACACACAACACACACAACACACACCCAAACCAACACACCACCAACACACACACACACAAACACCCAAACCAACACACACACCCAAACCAACCACACACACACACATACACTCAACACAACACACAACACGAACACAACACCACACCCAAACCAACACACAACACACAACACAACACACAACACACACAACATACAACATACAACACAAGACACAACACAAACACACAGCACAACACAACACACACAAAACCACACACCACAACAAACAAAACACAACACACAACCACAACACAACACTCCACACACCAACAACACACACAACACAACACACACCACACAGCACAACACACAACAAGCAACACAACACACAATACCACACACCACACAACACACGCCACACAACACACCACACACAACAACACACCACACACCACACACAACACACCACACACCACAACAACACACAAAACAACAACACACAACGCAACACAACACACAACAACATTACATCAACACACAACACACCACGCAACACACAACACACCACACACCACACACAACAACACACCACAACACACAACACACAACAAGCAACACAAGACACAATACCACCACACCACACAAACACACACACACGCCACACAACACCCAACACACCACACAACACAATACAAAACAAGACACACAACACACAACACAACACACCACACACACCAAACCACACACCACACAACACACCACACACCACACACAACAACACACACAACACACAACACAACACACAACAATAGATCAACACACAACACACCACGCAACACACCACACACCACACACCACATCACACACCACAAACAACACACCACACACAACAACACAACACACCACAACACACAACATACAACACAAACACACAACAAACAACACAACACACAACACACCACGCAACACACCACACACCACACACCACACCACACAACACACAACATACAAAACAAACACACAACAAACAACACAACACACAACACAACACACAACACACAACAACACACCACACGCCACACACAACACACAACACACACACACACACACACATTCAGACACAACAAACCACAACATACAACATACAACACAACACACAACACACAACACAACACACAACACATAACACACGCCACACAACACACCACACACAACAACACACCACACACCACACACCACACAACACACAAAACACACAACACACAACACACAACGCAACACAACACACAACACATTACATCAACACACAACACACCACGCAACACACAACACACTACACACCACACACAACAACACACCACACAACACAACACACAACAAGCAACACAAGACACAATACCACACAACACACAACACACGCCACACAACACCCAACACACCACACAACACAATACAAAACAGACACCAACACACAACACACCACACACACCACACACCACACACAACACACACCACACCCACACATCACACACCACACCACACAACACACACAACACACAACACTACATCAACACACAACACACCACGCAACACACCACACACCACACACCACATCACACACCACACAGCCAACACACAACAAGCAACACAACACACAATACCACACACCACACAACACACGCCACACAACACACCACACACAACAACACACCACACACCACACACAACACACCACACCACACAACACACAAAACACACAACACACAACACACAACGCAACACAACACACAAACACATTACATCACACACAACACACCACGCAACACACAACACACCCACACACCACAACACACCAACACACCACACAACACAACACACAACAAGCAACACAAGACACAATACCACACACACACAACACACAACACACGCCACACACACCCAACACACCACACAACACAATACAAAACAAGACACACAACACAACACACCACACACACCACACCAAACACCACACACAACACACAACACACCACACACCACACCACACAACACACACAACACAAACAATACATCAACACACAACACACCACGCAACCACACCACACACCACACACCACATCACACACCACAACACAACACACCACACACAACAACACAACACACCACAACACACAACATACAACACAAACACACAACAAACAACACACCACGCAACACACCACACACCACACACCACACCACACAACACACAAAACACAACACAACACAACACACAACACACCACACACAACAACACACCACACGCCACACACAACACACAACACACACACACACACACTCAAACACAACACACCACAACATACAACATACAACACAAAACACACAACACACAACACACAACACATAACACACGCCACACAACACACCACACACAACAACACACCACACACCACACACCACACAACACACAAAACACACCAACACACAACACACAACGCAACACACAACACATTACATCAACACACAACACACCACGCAACACACAACACACTACACACCACACACAACAACACACCACACAACACAACTACACAACAAGCAACACAAGACACAATACCACACAACACACAACACACGCCACACAACACCCAACACACCACACAACACAATACAAAACAAGACACACAACACACAACACACCACACACACCACACACCACACACAACACACACCACACCACACATCACACACCACACCACACAACACCACAACACACAAACAATACATCAACACACCACGCAACACACCACACACCACACACCACATCACACAACACACAACACCACAACACACAACACACAAACAACACACCACACGCCACACACAACACACAACACAACACACAACACAAAACAACACACAACACACACACACACACTCAAACACAACACACCACAACACACAACATACAACACAAACACACAACAAACAACACAACACACAACACACCACTCAACACACACACACCACACACCACATCACACACCACACAACACACAAAACACAACACAACACAACACACAACACCACAACACACAACACACCACAACACACCACACGCCACACACAACACACACACACACACACTCAAACACAACACACCACAACACACAACATACAACATACAACACAACACACAACACACAACACACAACACAACACTCAACACACACAAAACCTCACACCACACAACACAACAAACAAAACACAACACACAACAAGCAACACAACACACAATACCACACAACACACAACACAACACACACACCCAAACCAACACACACACCCAAACCAACACACACACACACACTCAAACACAACACACAACAAGAAACACACACACACCCAAAACCAACACACAACACACAACACAACACACAACACACACAACATACAACATACAACACAAGACACAACACAAACACACAACACAACACAACACAACACACACAAAACCACACACCACACACAACACAACAAACAAAACACAACACACAACACACAACACAACACTCAACACACCACACAACACACACAACACAACACACACCACACAACACAACACACAACAAGCAACACAACACACAATACCACACACCACACAACACACAACACACGCCACACAACACACAACAACACACCACACACCACACACAACACACCACACACAACACACCACACCACACAACACACAAAACACACAACACACAACACACAACGCAACACAACACACAACACATTACATCAACACACAACACACCACGCAACACACAACACACCACACACCACACACAACAACACACCACACAACACAACACACAACAAGCAACACAAGACACAATACCACACACCACACAACACACAACACACGCCACACAACACCCAACACACCACACAACACAAAACAAGACACACAACACAACACACCACACACACCACACCACACACCACACACAACACACACCACACCACACACCACACACCACACAACACACAACACACAACAATACATCAACACACAACACACCACGCAACACACCACACACCACACACCACATCACACACCACACAACACCACAACACACAACACAACACACCACACACAACAACACACCACACGCCACACACAACACACAACACAACACACAACACAACACAACACACAACACACACACACACTCAAAAACAACACACCACAACACACAACAC
>NW_023494329.1:0-32500 GCF_013265735.2 Oncorhynchus mykiss
AAAAAAATCTAGAAAAAAAATCTAGAAAAAAAATCTAGAAAAAAAATCTAGAAAAAAATCTAGAAAAAAAATCTAGAAAAAAAATCTAGAAAAAAATCTAGAAAAAAAATCTAGAAAAAAAATCTAGAAAAAAAATCTAGAAAAAAAATCTAGAAAAAAAATCTAGAAAAAAAATCTAGAAAAAAAATCTAGAAAAAAAATCTAGAAAAAAAATCTAGAAAAAAATCTAGAAAAAAATCTAGAAAAAAAATCTAGAAAAAAAATCTAGAAAAAAAATCTAGAAAAAAAATCTAGAAAAAAAATCTAGAAAAAAAATCTAGAAAAAAAATCTAGAAAAAAAATCTAGAAAAAAAATCTAGAAAAAAAATCTAGAAAAAAAATCTAGAAAAAAATCTAGAAAAAAAATCTAGAAAAAAAATCTAGAAAAAAATCTAGAAAAAAAATCTAGAAAAAAAATCTAGAAAAAAAATCTAGAAAAAAAATCTAGAAAAAAAATCTAGAAAAAAAATCTAGAAAAAAAATCTAGAAAAAAATCTAGAAAAAAAATCTAGAAAAAAAATCTAGAAAAAAAATCTAGAAAAAAAATCTAGAAAAAAAATCTAGAAAAAAAATCTAGAAAAAAATCTAGAAAAAAAATCTAGAAAAAAAATCTAGAAAAAAAATCTAGAAAAAAATCTAGAAAAAAAATCTAGAAAAAAAATCTAGAAAAAAAATCTAGAAAAAAAATCTAGAAAAAAAATCTAGAAAAAAAATCTAGAAAAAAAATCTAGAAAAAAAATCTAGAAAAAAAATCTAGAAAAAAAATCTAGAAAAAAAATCTAGAAAAAAAATCTAGAAAAAAAATCTAGAAAAAAAATCTAGAAAAAAAATCTAGAAAAAAAATCTAGAAAAAAAATCTAGAAAAAAAATCTAGAAAAAAAATCTAGAAAAAAAATCTAGAAAAAAAATCTAGAAAAAAAATCTAGAAAAAAAATCTAGAAAAAAAATCTAGAAAAAAAATCTAGAAAAAAAATCTAGAAAAAAAATCTAGAAAAAAAATCTAGAAAAAAAATCTAGAAAAAAAATCTAGAAAAAAAATCTAGAAAAAAAATCTAGAAAAAAAATCTAGAAAAAAAATCTAGAAAAAAAATCTAGAAAAAAAATCTAGAAAAAAAATCTAGAAAAAAAATCTAGAAAAAAAATCTAGAAAAAAAATCTAGAAAAAAAATCTAGAAAAAAAATCTAGAAAAAAAATCTAGAAAAAAAATCTAGAAAAAAATCTAGAAAAAAATCTAGAAAAAAAATCTAGAAAAAAAATCTAGAAAAAAAATCTAGAAAAAAAATCTAGAAAAAAAATCTAGAAAAAAAATCTAGAAAAAAAATCTAGAAAAAAATCTAGAAAAAAATCTAGAAAAAAAATCTAGAAAAAAAATCTAGAAAAAAAATCTAGAAAAAAAATCTAGAAAAAAATCTAGAAAAAAAATCTAGAAAAAAATCTAGAAAAAAAATCTAGAAAAAAAATCTAGAAAAAAATCTAGAAAAAAAATCTAGAAAAAAAATCTAGAAAAAAAATCTAGAAAAAAAATCTAGAAAAAAAATCTAGAAAAAAAATCTAGAAAAAAAATCTAGAAAAAAAATCTAGAAAAAAAATCTAGAAAAAAAATCTAGAAAAAAAATCTAGAAAAAAAATCTAGAAAAAAAATCTAGAAAAAAAATCTAGAAAAAAAATCTAGAAAAAAAATCTAGAAAAAAATCTAGAAAAAAAATCTAGAAAAAAAATCTAGAAAAAAAATCTAGAAAAAAAATCTAGAAAAAAAATCTAGAAAAAAAATCTAGAAAAAAATCTAGAAAAAAAATCTAGAAAAAAAATCTAGAAAAAAATCTAGAAAAAAAATCTAGAAAAAAAATCTAGAAAAAAATCTAGAAAAAAAATCTAGAAAAAAAATCTAGAAAAAAATCTAGAAAAAAAATCTAGAAAAAAAATCTAGAAAAAAAATCTAGAAAAAAAATCTAGAAAAAAAATCTAGAAAAAAAATCTAGAAAAAAAATCTAGAAAAAAAATCTAGAAAAAAATCTAGAAAAAAAATCTAGAAAAAAAATCTAGAAAAAAAATCTAGAAAAAAAATCTAGAAAAAAAATCTAGAAAAAAAATCTAGAAAAAAAATCTAGAAAAAAAATCTAGAAAAAAAATCTAGAAAAAAAATCTAGAAAAAAAATCTAGAAAAAAAATCTAGAAAAAAAATCTAGAAAAAAAATCTAGAAAAAAAATCTAGAAAAAAAATCTAGAAAAAAAATCTAGAAAAAAAATCTAGAAAAAAAATCTAGAAAAAAAATCTAGAAAAAAAATCTAGAAAAAAAATCTAGAAAAAAAATCTAGAAAAAAAATCTAGAAAAAAAATCTAGAAAAAAAATCTAGAAAAAAAATCTAGAAAAAAAATCTAGAAAAAAAATCTAGAAAAAAAATCTAGAAAAAAAATCTAGAAAAAAAATCTAGAAAAAAAATCTAGAAAAAAAATCTAGAAAAAAAATCTAGAAAAAAAATCTAGAAAAAAAATCTAGAAAAAAAATCTAGAAAAAAAATCTAGAAAAAAAATCTAGAAAAAAAATCTAGAAAAAAAATCTAGAAAAAAAATCTAGAAAAAAAATCTAGAAAAAAAATCTAGAAAAAAAATCTAGAAAAAAAATCTAGAAAAAAAATCTAGAAAAAAAATCTAGAAAAAAAATCTAGAAAAAAAATCTAGAAAAAAAATCTAGAAAAAAATCTAGAAAAAAAATCTAGAAAAAAAATCTAGAAAAAAAATCTAGAAAAAAAATCTAGAAAAAAAATCTAGAAAAAAAATCTAGAAAAAAAATCTAGAAAAAAAATCTAGAAAAAAAATCTAGAAAAAAAATCTAGAAAAAAAATCTAGAAAAAAAATCTAGAAAAAAAATCTAGAAAAAAAATCTAGAAAAAAAATCTAGAAAAAAATCTAGAAAAAAAATCTAGAAAAAAAATCTAGAAAAAAAATCTAGAAAAAAAATCTAGAAAAAAAATCTAGAAAAAAAATCTAGAAAAAAAATCTAGAAAAAAAATCTAGAAAAAAAATCTAGAAAAAAAATCTAGAAAAAAAATCTAGAAAAAAAATCTAGAAAAAAAATCTAGAAAAAAATCTAGAAAAAAAATCTAGAAAAAAAATCTAGAAAAAAAATCTAGAAAAAAAATCTAGAAAAAAAATCTAGAAAAAAATCTAGAAAAAAATCTAGAAAAAAATCTAGAAAAAAATCTAGAAAAAAATCTAGAAAAAAATCTAGAAAAAAAATCTAGAAAAAAATCTAGAAAAAAAATCTAGAAAAAAAATCTAGAAAAAAATCTAGAAAAAAAATCTAGAAAAAAAATCTAGAAAAAAATCTAGAAAAAAATCTAGAAAAAAATCTAGAAAAAAAATCTAGAAAAAAAATCTAGAAAAAAATCTAGAAAAAAAATCTAGAAAAAAAATCTAGAAAAAAAATCTAGAAAAAAAATCTAGAAAAAAATCTAGAAAAAAAATCTAGAAAAAAATCTAGAAAAAAATCTAGAAAAAAAATCTAGAAAAAAAATCTAGAAAAAAAATCTAGAAAAAAAATCTAGAAAAAAATCTAGAAAAAAAATCTAGAAAAAAAATCTAGAAAAAAATCTAGAAAAAAAATCTAGAAAAAAAATCTAGAAAAAAATCTAGAAAAAAATCTAGAAAAAAAATCTAGAAAAAAAATCTAGAAAAAAATCTAGAAAAAAATCTAGAAAAAAATCTAGAAAAAAATCTAGAAAAAAAATCTAGAAAAAAATTCTAGAAAAAAAATCTAGAAAAAAATCTAGAAAAAAAATCTAGAAAAAAAATCTAGAAAAAAATCTAGAAAAAAATCTAGAAAAAAATCTAGAAAAAAATTCTAGAAAAAAATCTAGAAAAAAATCTAGAAAAAAATCTAGAAAAAAAATCTAGAAAAAAAATCTAGAAAAAAATCTAGAAAAAAATCTAGAAAAAAATCTAGAAAAAAAATCTAGAAAAAAATCTAGAAAAAAATCTAGAAAAAAAATCTAGAAAAAAAATCTAGAAAAAAATCTAGAAAAAAATCTAGAAAAAAATCTAGAAAAAAAATCTAGAAAAAAATCTAGAAAAAAATCTAGAAAAAAAATCTAGAAAAAAAATCTAGAAAAAAAATCTAGAAAAAAAATCTAGAAAAAAATCTAGAAAAAAATCTAGAAAAAAAATCTAGAAAAAAAATCTAGAAAAAAATCTAGAAAAAAAATCTAGAAAAAAATCTAGAAAAAAAATCTAGAAAAAAATCTAGAAAAAAAATCTAGAAAAAAATCTAGAAAAAAATCTAGAAAAAAAATCTAGAAAAAAAATCTAGAAAAAAATCTAGAAAAAAATCTAGAAAAAAATCTAGAAAAAAATCTAGAAAAAAAATCTAGAAAAAAAATCTAGAAAAAAAATCTAGAAAAAAATCTAGAAAAAAATCTAGAAAAAAAATCTAGAAAAAAATCTAGAAAAAAATCTAGAAAAAAATCTAGAAAAAAATCTAGAAAAAAATCTAGAAAAAAATCTAGAAAAAAATCTAGAAAAAAATCTAGAAAAAAAATCTAGAAAAAAATCTAGAAAAAAAATCTAGAAAAAAAATCTAGAAAAAAAATCTAGAAAAAAAATCTAGAAAAAAAATCTAGAAAAAAAATCTAGAAAAAAATCTAGAAAAAAATCTAGAAAAAAAATCTAGAAAAAAAATCTAGAAAAAAATCTAGAAAAAAAATCTAGAAAAAAATCTAGAAAAAAAATCTAGAAAAAAAATCTAGAAAAAAAATCTAGAAAAAAAATCTAGAAAAAAAATCTAGAAAAAAAATCTAGAAAAAAAATCTAGAAAAAAATCTAGAAAAAAATCTAGAAAAAAAATCTAGAAAAAAAATCTAGAAAAAAAATCTAGAAAAAAATCTAGAAAAAAATCTAGAAAAAAATCTAGAAAAAAATCTAGAAAAAAAATCTAGAAAAAAAATCTAGAAAAAAATCTAGAAAAAAAATCTAGAAAAAAATCTAGAAAAAAATCTAGAAAAAAAATCTAGAAAAAAATCTAGAAAAAAAATCTAGAAAAAAATCTAGAAAAAAATCTAGAAAAAAATCTAGAAAAAAAATCTAGAAAAAAAATCTAGAAAAAAAATCTAGAAAAAAAATCTAGAAAAAAAATCTAGAAAAAAAATCTAGAAAAAAAATCTAGAAAAAAAATCTAGAAAAAAAATCTAGAAAAAAAATCTAGAAAAAAATCTAGAAAAAAAATCTAGAAAAAAAATCTAGAAAAAAAATCTAGAAAAAAAATCTAGAAAAAAAATCTAGAAAAAAAATCTAGAAAAAAATCTAGAAAAAAAATCTAGAAAAAAAATCTAGAAAAAAATCTAGAAAAAAATCTAGAAAAAAAATCTAGAAAAAAAATCTAGAAAAAAATCTAGAAAAAAAATCTAGAAAAAAATCTAGAAAAAAATCTAGAAAAAAATCTAGAAAAAAATCTAGAAAAAATCTGAAAAAAATCTAGAAAAAAATCGGAAAAAAATTCGGAAAAAATCGGAAAAAAATCGGGAAAAAATCGGAAAAAAAATCGGGAAAAATCTAGAAAAAAATTCGGGAAAAATAGGAAAAATCGGAAAAAATCGGAAAAAAAATCTAGAAAAAAATCTAGAAAAAAATCTAGAAAAAAATCTAGAAAAAAATCTAGAAAAAAATCTAGAAAAAAATCTAGAAAAAAAATCTAGAAAAAAATCTAGAAAAAAATCTAGAAAAAAAATCTAGAAAAAAAATCTAGAAAAAAAATCTAGAAAAAAATCTAGAAAAAAAATCTAGAAAAAAAATCTAGAAAAAAAATCTAGAAAAAAAATCTAGAAAAAAAATCTAGAAAAAAAATCTAGAAAAAAAATCTAGAAAAAAAATCTAGAAAAAAATCTAGAAAAAAATCTAGAAAAAAAATCTAGAAAAAAATCTAGAAAAAAATCTAGAAAAAAAATCTAGAAAAAAAATCTAGAAAAAAAATCTAGAAAAAAAATCTAGAAAAAAATCTAGAAAAAAAATCTAGAAAAAAATCTAGAAAAAAAATCTAGAAAAAAAATCTAGAAAAAAATCTAGAAAAAAATCTAGAAAAAAAATCTAGAAAAAAATCTAGAAAAAAATCTAGAAAAAAAATCTAGAAAAAAAATCTAGAAAAAAAATCTAGAAAAAAATCTAGAAAAAAAATCTAGAAAAAAAATCTAGAAAAAAATCTAGAAAAAAAATCTAGAAAAAAAATCTAGAAAAAAAATCTAGAAAAAAATCTAGAAAAAAATCTAGAAAAAAATCTAGAAAAAAAATCTAGAAAAAAATCTAGAAAAAAATCTAGAAAAAAATCTAGAAAAAAATCTAGAAAAAAATCTAGAAAAAAATCTAGAAAAAAAATCTAGAAAAAAATCTAGAAAAAAATCTAGAAAAAAAATCTAGAAAAAAAATCTAGAAAAAAATCTAGAAAAAAAATCTAGAAAAAAAATCTAGAAAAAAAATCTAGAAAAAAATCTAGAAAAAAATTCTAGAAAAAAAATCTAGAAAAAAATCTAGAAAAAAATCTAGAAAAAAAATCTAGAAAAAAAATCTAGAAAAAAATCTAGAAAAAAATCTAGAAAAAAAATCTAGAAAAAAAATCTAGAAAAAAAATCTAGAAAAAAATCTAGAAAAAAATCTAGAAAAAAAATCTAGAAAAAAATCTAGAAAAAAAATCTAGAAAAAAAATCTAGAAAAAAATCTAGAAAAAAATCTAGAAAAAAAATCTAGAAAAAAAATCTAGAAAAAAAATCTAGAAAAAAATCTAGAAAAAAAATCTAGAAAAAAAATCTAGAAAAAAATCTAGAAAAAAATCTAGAAAAAAAATCTAGAAAAAAATCTAGAAAAAAAATCTAGAAAAAAAATCTAGAAAAAAAATCTAGAAAAAAATCTAGAAAAAAATCTAGAAAAAAAATTCTAGAAAAAAAATCTAGAACAAAAATCTAGAAAAAAAATCTAGAACAAAAATCTAGAAAAAATTATAGAAAAAAATCTAGAACAAAAATCTAGAAAAAATTATAGAAAAAAATCTAGAACAAAAATCTAGAAAAAATTATAGAAAAAAAATCTAGAAAAAAATCTAGAAAAAAAATCTAGAAAAAAAATCTAGAAAAAAAATCTAGAAAAAAAATCTAGAAAAATAATCTAGAAAAAAATTCTAGAAAAAATTCTAGAAAAAAAATCTAGAAAAAAATCTAGAGAAAAAATCTAGAAAAAAAATCTAGAAAAAAAATCTAGAAAATAATCTAGAAAAAAAATCTAGAAAAAAAATCTAGAAAGAAATCTAGAGAAAAAATCTAGAAAAAAAATCTAGAAAAAAATCTAGAAAAAAAATCTAGAAAAAAAATCTAGAAAAAAATCTAGAAAAAAAATCTAGAAAAAAATTCTAGAAAAAAAATCTAGAAAAAAATCTAGAAAAAAAATCTAGAACAAAAATCTAGAAAAAATTATAGAAAAAAATCTAGAACAAAAATCTAGAAAAAATTATAGAAAAAAAATCTAGAAAAAAATCTAGAAAAAAAATCTAGAAAAAAAATCTAGAAAAAAAATCTAGAAAAAAAATCTAGAAAGAAAATCTAGAAAAAAATCTAGAAAAAAAATCTAGAAAGAAATCTAGAGAAAAAATCTAGAAAGAAAATCTAGAAAAAAAATCTAGAAAAAAATCTAGAAAAAAAATCTAGAAAAAAATTCTAGAAAAAATTTATAGAAAAAAAATCTAGAACAAAAATCTAGAAAAAAAATCTAGAACAAAAATCTAGAAAAAATTATAGAAAAAAATCTAGAACAAAAATCTAGAAAAAATTATAGAAAAATATCTAGAAAAAAATCTAGAAAAAAAATCTAGAAAAAAAATCTAGAAAAAAATCTAGAAAAAAAATCTAGAAAAAAAATCTAGAAAAAAAATCTAGAAAAAAAATCTAGAAAAAAATCTAGAAAAAAAATCTAGAAAAAAAATCTAGAAAAAAAATCTAGAAAGAAAATCTAGAAAAAAATCTAGAAAAAAAATCTAGAAAGAAATCTAGAGAAAAAATCTAGAAAAAAAATCTAGAAAAAAAATCTAGAAAAAAAATCTAGAAAAAAAATCTAGAAAAAAATCTAGAAAAAAAATCTAGAAAAAAATTCTAGAAAAAATTTATAGAAAAAAAATCTAGAACAAAAATCTAGAAAAAAAATCTAGAACAAAAATCTAGAAAAAATTATAGAAAAAAATCTAGAACAAAAATCTAGAAAAAATTATAGAAAAAAAATCTAGAAAAAAATCTAGAAAAAAAATCTAGAAAAAAAATCTAGAAAAAAATCTAGAAAAAAAATCTAGAAAAAAAATCTAGAAAAAAAATCTAGAAAAAAAATCTAGAAAAAAATCTAGAAAAAAAATCTAGAAAAAAAATCTAGAAAAAAATCTAGAAAAAAAATCTAGAACAAAAATCTAGAAAAAATTATAGAAAAAAATCTAGAACAAAAATCTAGAAAAAATTATAGAAAAAAAATCTAGAAAAAAATCTAGAAAAAAAATCTAGAAAAAAAATCTAGAAAAAAATCTAGAAAAAAAATCTAGAAAAAAAATCTAGAAAAAAAATCTAGAAAAAAAATCTAGAAAAAAAATCTAGAAAAAAAATCTAGAAAAAAAATCTAGAAAAAAAATCTAGAACAAAAATCTAGAACAAAAATCTAGAAAAAAATCTAGAAAAAAATCTAGAAAAAAATCTAGAAAAATCTTGAAAAAAATCGGGGAAAAAATCGGAAAAAATCGGAAAAAAATTCGGAAAAAATCGGAAAAAAATCGGGAAAAAATCGGAAAAAAATCGGGAAAAAATCGAACAAAATTCGGGAAAAATAGGGAAAAATCGGAAAAAATCGGAAAAAAAATCTAGAAAAAAAATCTAGAAAAAAATCTAGAAAAAAAATCTAGAAAAAAATCTAGAAAAAAAATCTAGAAAAAAATCTAGAAAAAAAATCTAGAAAAAAAATCTAGAAAAAAAATCTAGAAAATAATCTAGAAAAAAAATCTAGAAAAAAAATCTAGAAAAAAATCTAGAGAAAAAATCTAGAAAAAAAATCTAGAAAAAAAATCTAGAAAAAAAATCTAGAAAAAAAATCTAGAAAAAAAATCTAGAAAAAAATCTAGAAAAAAAAATCTAGAAAAAAATTCTAGAAAAAATTTCTAGAAAAAAAATCTAGAACAAAAATCTAGAAAAAAAATCTAGAACAAAAATCTAGAAAAGATTATAGAAAAAAATCTAGAACAAAAATCTAGAAAAAATTATAGAAAAAAAATCTAGAAAAAAAATATAGAAAAAAAATCTAGAAAAAAATCTAGAAAAAAAATCTAGAAAAAAAATCTAGAAAAAAAATCTAGGAAAAAATCTAGAAAAAAAATCTAGAAAAAAAATCTAGAAAAAAATCTAGAAAAAAAATCTAGAAAAAAATCTAGGAAAAAAATCTAGAAAAAAATCTAGAAAAAAAATCTAGAAAAAAAATCTAGAAAAAAAATCTAGAAAAAAATCTAGAAAATAATCTAGAAAAAAAATCTAGAAAAAAAATCTAGAAAAAAATCTAGAGAAAAAATCTAGAAAAAAAATCTAGAAAAAAAATCTAGAAAAAAAATCTAGAAAAAAAATCTAGAAAAAAATCTAGAAAAAAAATCTAGAAAAAAATTCTAGAAAAAAATTCTAGAAAAAAAATCTAGAACAAAAATCTAGAAAAAAAATCTAGAACAAAAATCTAGAAAAAATTATAGAAAAAAATCTAGAACAAAAATCTAGAAAAAATTATAGAAAAAAATCTAGAACAAAAATCTAGAAAAAATTATAGAAAAAAAATCTAGAAAAAAATCTAGAAAAAAATCTAGAAAAAAAATCTAGAAAAAAAATCTAGAAAAAAAATCTAGAAAAATAATCTAGAAAAAAATTCTAGAAAAAATTTCTAGAAAAAAAATCTAGAAAAAAATCTAGAGAAAAAATCTAGAAAAAAAATCTAGAAAAAAAATCTAGAAAATAATCTAGAAAAAAAATCTAGAAAAGAAATCTAGAAAGAAATCTAGAGAAAAAATCTAGAAAAAAAATCTAGAAAAAAAATCTAGAAAAAAAATCTAGAAAAAAAATCTAGAAAAAAATCTAGAAAAAAAATCTAGAAAAAAATTCTAGAAAAAATTTATAGAAAAAAAATCTAGAACAAAAATCTAGAAAAAAAATCTAGAACAAAAATCTAGAAAAAATTATAGAAAAAAATCTAGAACAAAAATCTAGAAAAAATTATAGAAAAAAAATCTAGAAAAAAATCTAGAAAAAAAATCTAGAAAAAAAATCTAGAAAAAAATCTAGAAAAAAAATCTAGAAAAAAAATCTAGAAAAAAAATCTAGAAAAAAAATCTAGAAAAAAATCTAGAAAAAAAATCTAGAAAAAAAATCTAGAAAAAAAATCTAGAAAGAAAATCTAGAAAAAAATCTAGAAAAAAAATCTAGAAAGAAATCTAGAGAAAAAATCTAGAAAAAAAATCTAGAAAAAAAATCTAGAAAAAAAATCTAGAAAAAAAATCTAGAAAAAAATCTAGAAAAAAAATCTAGAAAAAAATTCTAGAAAAAATTTATAGAAAAAAAATCTAGAACAAAAATCTAGAAAAAAAATCTAGAACAAAAATCTAGAAAAAATTATAGAAAAAAATCTAGAACAAAAATCTAGAAAAAATTATAGAAAAAAAATCTAGAAAAAAATCTAGAAAAAAAATCTAGAAAAAAAATCTAGAAAAAAATCTAGAAAAAAAATCTAGAAAAAAAATCTAGAAAAAAATCTAGAAAAAAAATCTAGAAAAAAAATCTAGAAAAAAAATCTAGAAAAAAAATCTAGAAAAAAAATCTAGAAAAAAAATCTAGAACAAAAATCTAGAACAAAAATCTAGAAAAAAATCTAGAAAAAAATCTAGAAAAAAATCTAGAAAAATCTTGAAAAAAATCGGGGAAAAAATCGGAAAAAATCGGAAAAAAATTCGGAAAAAATCGGAAAAAAATCGGGAAAAAATCGGAAAAAAATCGGGAAAAAATCGAACAAAATTCGGGAAAAATAGGGAAAAATCGGAAAAAATCGGAAAAAAAATCTAGAAAAAAAATCTAGAAAAAAATCTAGAAAAAAAATCTAGAAAAAAATCTAGAAAAAAAATCTAGAAAAAAATCTAGAAAAAAAATCTAGAAAAAAAATCTAGAAAAAAAATCTAGAAAATAATCTAGAAAAAAAATCTAGAAAAAAAATCTAGAAAAAAATCTAGAGAAAAAATCTAGAAAAAAAATCTAGAAAAAAAATCTAGAAAAAAAATCTAGAAAAAAAATCTAGAAAAAAAATCTAGAAAAAAATCTAGAAAAAAAAATCTAGAAAAAAATTCTAGAAAAAATTTCTAGAAAAAAAATCTAGAACAAAAATCTAGAAAAAAAATCTAGAACAAAAATCTAGAAAAGATTATAGAAAAAAATCTAGAACAAAAATCTAGAAAAAATTATAGAAAAAAAATATAGAAAAAAAATATAGAAAAAAAATCTAGAAAAAAATCTAGAAAAAAAATCTAGAAAAAAAATCTAGAAAAAAAATCTAGGAAAAAATCTAGAAAAAAAATCTAGAAAAAAAATCTAGAAAAAAATCTAGAAAAAAAATCTAGAAAAAAATCTAGAAAAAAAATCTAGAAAAAAAATCTAGAAAAAAAATCTAGAAAAAAAATCTAGAAAAAAATCTAGAAAATAATCTAGAAAAAAAATCTAGAAAAAAAATCTAGAAAAAAATCTAGAGAAAAAATCTAGAAAAAAAATCTAGAAAAAAAATCTAGAAAAAAAATCTAGAAATAAAATCTAGAAAAAAATCTAGAAAAAAAATCTAGAAAAAAATTCTAGAAAAAAATTCTAGAAAAAAAATCTAGAACAAAAATCTAGAAAAAAAATCTAGAACAAAAATCTAGAAAAAATTATAGAAAAAAATCTAGAACAAAAATCTAGAAAAAATTATAGAAAAAAATCTAGAACAAAAATCTAGAAAAAATTATAGAAAAAAAATCTAGAAAAAAATCTAGAAAAAAATCTAGAAAAAAAATCTAGAAAAAAAATCTAGAAAAAAAATCTAGAAAAATAATCTAGAAAAAAATTCTAGAAAAAATTCTAGAAAAAAAATCTAGAAAAAAATCTAGAGAAAAAATCTAGAAAAAAAATCTAGAAAAAAAATCTAGAAAATAATCTAGAAAAAAAATCTAGAAAAGAAATCTAGAAAGAAATCTAGAGAAAAAATCTAGAAAAAAAATCTAGAAAAAAAATCTAGAAAAAAAATCTAGAAAAAAAATCTAGAAAAAAATCTAGAAAAAAAATCTAGAAAAAAAATTCTAGAAAAAAATTATAGAAAAAAAATCTAGAACAAAAATCTAGAAAAAAAATCTAGAACAAAAATCTAGAAAAAAATTATAGAAAAAAATCTAGAACAAAAATCTAGAAAAAAATTATAGAAAAAAAATCTAGAAAAAAATCTAGAAAAAAAATCTAGAAAAAAAATCTAGAAAAAAATCTAGAAAAAAAATCTAGAAAAAAAATCTAGAAAAAAAATCTAGAAAAAAAATCTAGAAAAAAATCTAGAAAAAAAATCTAGAAAAAAAATCTAGAAAAAAAATCTAGAAAGAAAATCTAGAAAAAAATCTAGAAAAAAAATCTAGAAAGAAAATCTAGAGAAAAAATCTAGAAAAAAAATCTAGAAAAAAAATCTAGAAAAAAAATCTAGAAAAAAAATCTAGAAAAAAATCTAGAAAAAAAATCTAGAAAAAAATTCTAGAAAAAAATTATAGAAAAAAAATCTAGAACAAAAATCTAGAAAAAAAATCTAGAACAAAAATCTAGAAAAAATTATAGAAAAAAATCTAGAACAAAAATCTAGAAAAAAATTATAGAAAAAAAATCTAGAAAAAAATCTAGAAAAAAAATCTAGAAAAAAAATCTAGAAAAAAATCTAGAAAAAAAATCTAGAAAAAAAATCTAGAAAAAAAATCTAGAAAAAAAATCTAGAAAAAAAATCTAGAAAAAAAATCTAGAAAAAAAATCTAGAAAAAAAATCTAGAAAAAAAATCTAGAACAAAAATCTAGAAAAAAATCTAGAAAAAAAATCTAGAAAAAAATCTAGAAAAAAATCTAGAAAAAAATCTAGAAAAAAATCTGGAAAAAAATCGGAAAAAAATCGGAAAAAAATCGGAAAAAATAGGAAAAAAATCTAGAAAAAAAATCGGGAAAAAATCGAACAAAATTCGGGAAAAATAGGGAAAAAATCGGAAAAAAATCGGAAAAAAAATCTAGAAAAAAAATCTAGAAAAAAATCTAGAAAAAAAATCTAGAAAAAAAATCTAGAAAAAAAATCTAGAAAAAAAATCTAGAAAAAAAATCTAGAAAAATAATCTAGAAAAAAAATCTAGAAAAAAAATCTAGAAAAAAATCTAGAGAAAAAATCTAGAAAAAAAATCTAGAAAAAAAATCTAGAAAAAAAATCTAGAAAAAAAATCTAGAAAAAAAATCTAGAAAAAAAATCTAGAAAAAAAATCTAGAAAAAAATTCTAGAAAAAATTCTAGAAAAAAAATCTAGAACAAAAATCTAGAAAAAAAATCTAGAACAAAAATCTAGAAAAAGATTATAGAAAAAAATCTAGAACAAAAATCTAGAAAAAATTATAGAAAAAAAATCTAGAAAAAAAATATAGAAAAAAAATCTAGAAAAAAATCTAGAAAAAAAATCTAGAAAAAAAATCTAGAAAAAAAATCTAGGAAAAAAATCTAGAAAAAAAATCTAGAAAAAAAATCTAGAAAAAAATCTAGAAAAAAAATCTAGAAAAAAATCTAGAAAAAAAATCTAGAAAAAAAATCTAGAAAAAAAATCTAGAAAAAAAATCTAGAAAAAAATCTAGAAAATAATCTAGAAAAAAAATCTAGAAAAAAAATCTAGAAAAAAAATCTAGAAAAAAAATCTAGAAAAAAATCTAGAAAAAAAATCTAGAAAAAAATTCTAGAAAAAAATTCTAGAAAAAAAATCTAGAACAAAAATCTAGAAAAAAAATCTAGAACAAAAATCTAGAAAAAATTATAGAAAAAAATCTAGAACAAAAATCTAGAAAAAATTATAGAAAAAAATCTAGAACAAAAATCTAGAAAAAATTATAGAAAAAAATCTAGAAAAAAATCTAGAAAAAAATCTAGAAAAAAAATCTAGAAAAAAAATCTAGAAAAAAAATCTAGAAAAAAAATCTAGAAAAATAATCTAGAAAAAAATTCTAGAAAAAAGTTCTAGAAAAAAAATCTAGAAAAAAATCTAGAGAAAAAATCTAGAAAAAAAATCTAGAAAAAAAATCTAGAAAATAATCTAGAAAAAAAATCTAGAAAAAAAATCTAGAAAAGAAATCTAGAGAAAAAATCTAGAAAAAAAATCTAGAAAAAAAATCTAGAAAAAAAATCTAGAAAAAAAATCTAGAAAAAAATCTAGAAAAAAAATCTAGAAAAAAATTCTAGAAAAAAATTATAGAAAAAAAATCTAGAACAAAAATCTAGAAAAAAAATCTAGAAAAAAATCTAGAAAAAAATCTAGAAAAAAAATCTAGAAAAAAATCTAGAAAAAAAATCTAGAAAAAAATCTAGAAAAAAAATCTAGAAAAAAAATCTAGAAAAAAAATCTAGAAAAAAAATCTAGAAAAAAATCTAGAAAAAAAATCTAGAAAAAAAATCTAGAAAAAAAATCTAGAAAAAAAATCTAGAAAAAAATCTAGAAAAAAAATCTAGAAAAAAAATCTAGAAAAAAAATCTAGAAAGAAAATCTAGAAAAAAATCTAGAAAAAAAATCTAGAAAGAAATCTAGAGAAAAAATCTAGAAAAAAAATCTAGAAAAAAAATCTAGAAAAAAAATCTAGAAAAAAAATCTAGAAAAAAATCTAGAAAAAAATCTAGAAAAAAATTCTAGAAAAAAATTATAGAAAAAAAATCTAGAACAAAAATCTAGAAAAAAAATCTAGAAAAAAAATCTAGAAAAAAATCTAGAAAAAAATCTAGAAAAAAAATCTAGAAAAAAAATCTAGAAAAAAATCTAGAAAAAAAATCTAGAAAAAAATCTAGAAAAAAAATCTAGAAAAAAAATCTAGAAAAAAAATCTAGAAAAAAAATCTAGAAAAAAAATCTAGAAAAAAAATCTAGAAAAAAAATCTAGAAAAAAATCTAGAAAAAAAATCTAGAAAAAAAATCTAGAAAAAAAATCTAGAAAAAAAATCTAGAAAAAAAATCTAGAAAAAAAATCTAGAAAAAAATCTAGAAAAAAAATCTAGAAAAAAATCTAGAAAAAAAATCTAGAAAAAAAATCTAGAAAAAAAATCTAGAAAAAAATCTAGAAAAAAAATCTAGAAAAAAAATCTAGAAAAAAATCTAGAAAAAAAATCTAGAAAAAAATCTAGAAAAAAAATCTAGAAAAAAAATCTAGAAAAAAATCTAGAAAAAAATCTAGAAAAAAAATCTAGAAAAAAAATCTAGAAAAAAAATCTAGAAAAAAATCTAGAAAAAAAATCTAGAAAAAAAATCTAGAAATAAAATCTAGAAATAAAATCTAGAAATAAAATCTAGAAATAAAAATCTAGAAGAAAAAAAATCTAGAAAAAAAATCTAGAAAAAAAATCTAGAAAAAAAATCTAGAAAAAAAATCTAGAAAAAAATCTAGAAAAAAAATCTAGAAAAAAAATCTAGAAAAAAAATCTAGAAAAAAAATCTAGAAAAAAAATCTAGAAAAAAAATCTAGAAAAAAAATCTAGAACAAAAATCTAGAACAAAAATCTAGAAAAAAATCTAGAAAAATCTAGAAAAAAATCTAGAAAAATCTTGAAAAAAATCGGGGAAAAAATCGGAAAAAATCGGAAAAAAATTCGGAAAAAATAGGAAAAAAATCGGGAAAAAATCGGAAAAAAATCGGGAAAAAATCGAACAAAATTCGGGAAAAATAGGGAAAAATCGGAAAAAAAATCTAGAAAAAAAATCTAGAACAAAAATCTAGAAAAAAATCTAGAAAAAAATCTAGAAAAATCTTGAAAAAAATCGCGGAAGAAATCGGAAAAAATCTGAAAAAAATCTGAAAAAATCTGAAAAAAATTCGGGAAAAATAGGAAAAAATCGGAAAAAATCGGAAAAAAAATCGTGAAAAAATTCGGAAAAAAAAATCGGAAAAAATCGGAAAAAAATCTGAAAAAAAATTCGGAAAAAATTGAAAAAAATCAGAAAAAAAATCGAAAAAAATCGGAAAAAATCGGAAAAAAAATCGGAAAAAATAGGAAAAAAATCGGAAAAAAATCGGATCCTTACCAAGTACAGGCTGAGTGACCACCAATTGGTAATAGAAACCGGCATACATAAAAAGACATGGCTACCCAAAGAGGAGCGGGTATGTGGTCACTGCATGACAGGGGAGGTAGAGACAGAGATGCACTTTCTCCTTTACTGTGATAAATATTCCTCACAAAGAGATTCATTATTCACAGAAATGACTACATATATTCAAAATGTTTACAAATTGAACCCAGAGGAAAAACTAAGAATACTCATGGGCGAAGGAGCAATGGCTCCTCTTGCAGCCAAATATGTATTTTCCTGCCATAGCCTGAGGGACACTGAATAATAACATCTGCATAGTAAACAGTAACTTACTTATTATTACTATTATTGTTATTACTATAATTATTAATGTTTATCATCCCAAATATGGGTGGTAATGGTAGTGATAACAGTTTAGTGATGGTAGTAGTAGTCGTAGTAATGATGATTGTAGTTGTAGTACTGATATAAAGAAGAAGATGACCGTTATTTAGTTATAAGTTAGTTATAGAGAGAGAGAGAGGGTAGAGAGAGAGTATATAGAGAGAGAGGGTAGAGAGAGAGAGGGTAGAGAAAGAGAGAGTAGAGAGAGGGTGAGGGTAGATCGAGAGAGAGAGAGGGTAGAGAGAGAGTATATAGAGAGAGAGGGTAGAGAGAGAGAGGGTAGAGAAAGAGAGAGTAGAGAGAGGGTGAGGGTAGATCGAGAGAGAGAGGGTAGAGAGAGATAGGAGAGAGGGTAGAGAGAGAGAGTATATAGAGAGAGTGAGGGTAGAGAGAGAGGGTAGGGAGAGAGAAGGTAGAGAGAGAGTGAGGGTAGAGAGGTAGAGAGTATATATATAGAGGGAGAGGGTAGGGAGAGAGGGTAGAAAGAGAGAGGGTAGAGAGAGAGAGTGAGGGTAAAGAGAGAGAGTGAGAGTAGAAAGAGAATGAGGGTAGAGAGAGGGTAGAGAGAGAGATGGCAGAGAGAGAGAGAGATAGGGTAGAGAGAGGGTAGAGAGAGTAGAAAGAGAGAGGGTAGAGAGAGAGAGAGTGGAGAAAGAGTGAGGGTAGAGAGAGAGAGAGTAGAAAGAGAGAGAGATAGAGGGTAGAGAGAGAGTGAGGGTAGAGAGAGACTATATAGAGAGGGTGGAGAAAGAGGGTAGAGAGAGAGAGTGAGGGTAGAGAGAAATTGAGGGTAGAGAAAGAGAGAGGGTAGAGAGAGTGAGGAGTAGAGAGAGTGGGGGTAGAGAGAGAGAGTGAGGGTAGAGAGAGAGTGAGGGTAGAGAGAGAGAGTGAGGGTAGAGAGAGAGAGTGAGGGTAGAGTGAGAGAGTGAGGGTAGAGAGAGTGAGGGTAGAGAGAGAGAGGGTAGAGAGAGAGAGAAGGTAGAGAGAGAAAGGTAGAGAGAGAAAAAAGGTAGAGAGAGAAAAAAGGTAGAGAGTGAGAGAGTTCCGAAGTTCCAAATTGAGCAGCTGCTGAAAAATGAGCTCCTGTATATATTGAGATTTAAATGTTTTTTTAGAGTGAAGTACATCGAAAAAATCAAAAGAAAACTGCAAGACTCAATAGAAGACAATACAAGCAACAAACCAAAAAGACAGGATTTTGAAAAGGTAACTATTTTTCATAAAATTATACAGTTATCTTAGCTAGCTGAATTGCTAGCTGAATTGTTTACATGTTGCTAAGCAGTTGCTAGGGACTCTCCTGGAAGAAGCTAGCTAGCTTACAAAGAATAACAAAAAAATATCTAGTTAACAGAAGAAAGGAAGACAAAATAAGGACAAAATAAGGACAGAAGAAAAAGGAAAAGAAAAAAGGACAACAAAGTGAAACAGTCCTCTGAAGAAACAAGAGAGCATAATACAAGAAACAGCACTTCTATTGCAACATTGTAGCCAACATCACCAGCGTTGCTATGGAAATTGTTTACCCACCAGACATCCAAACAGAGAAAGCTAAGAAAAGTTTCAAAGGTTTGTTGATGGGACAGAACCATGAATGCCTGTTTGCAGATCTTACCAGTTACAAAACAAGAGCAAATTTAATTTTTAATACCAATCGAGGGAACATATGGAAAAAGGTTATTTGCAACCATTTCCCTTTCTTAAAAAAGAGGGGCATCAGCCAAGGATGTCAGATCAGCATTTTTGAAGAAGCTGACCAGAGCAACACATATCAAACAGTAAACTTATATAATAATGGAACTGTATTGATACAAGGCAATGATTCAAGCCTCCAGGCTTTTGAGAATAGGTTTGCTACCCTAAAAGCAGACGCTGACATCATCTCAGAAAATGAGGAAAAAGTCAAGGAGGGAGATGGAGAAAAGCAGACCCCAATGGTCTCTGTGACCCAGCAGGAAGCCCTCAACGTCCCTTTACCTGCCTCACCTGCAGCAGACAGAGTCAAGGACATGACAATTTCAATAAGAACACCTGCTATGCAACGTTTCCACAACACCCTCTCTCTAGTCGAAGCAGAGGTCATAGAACTCAGAGAGAACAAGCTTCAAGAGGAGGACACTGTCCAGAAACTCAAAGAAGAGATGAAACAGTTCAGGGAGGAGAGCAGAGCATCCATAGCTAAATTAGAAAGCAGAATGGACAAGCTGAGTCAGACAAATGATGACCTCAGAGACCATCTGAGCACAACAAGAAAGGAGCTCGAACAAAAAGAGAGGTACATTGACACCCTCAACCGGCAGAGAGTCATTGTGTCCTCTGCATCTAGAGAACATGTCCACCAGCTTGGTACAACACAAGCAGAACCTGAGACCAGCATGGCCTCCACTACACAGCCGGATGACACTGCACCAGCCTACCAGTCTGCTCCAGCCCAGGTCAACCTACCAGCCTCTCAGTCTGCTCCAGCCCAGGTCAACCTACCAGCCTCCCAGTCTGCTCCAGCCCAGGTCAGAATACCAGCCTCCCAGTCTGCTCCAGCCCAGGTTAACCTACCAGCCTCCCAGTCTGCTCCAGCCCAGGTCAGAGTAGAGAGAGAGTAGAGAGAGAGTGAGGGTAGAGAGAGAGTAGAGAGAGAGTGAGGGTAGAGAGAGAGAGTAGAGAGAGAGTGAGGGTAGAGAGAGGGAGTAGAGAGAGAGTGAGGGTAAGAGAGGGAGAGTAGAGAGAGAGAAAGAGAGAGAGAGGGTATAGAGAGAGAAGGTAGAGAAAGAGAGATGATGGTGACCAGCATGGGATGAGATGACCAGCATGGCCTCCACTACACAGCCGGATGACACTGCACCAGCCTACCAGTCTGCTCCAGCCCAGGTCAACCTACCAGCCTCCCAGTCTGCTCCAGCCCAGGTCAGAATACCAGCCTCCCAGTCTGCTCCAACCCAGGTTAACCTACCAGCCTCCCAGTCTGCTCCAGCCCAGGTCAGAATACCAGCCTCCCAGTCTGCTCCACCCAGACAATCACCCACAACTGCAATCCTAATTGATTCAAATGGGAAGTTCTTGGTCCAGGAAAGATTATTCCCTAGACACCAGGTGTATAAGTTCTGGTGTCCTACAACTGAGAGTGCAATGCAGCTACTCAGTCAGACCAGGATTGACACCCCTGACAACATCATCATCCACACTGGCACAAACGACCTTCATGCCAAAGGTGAAAATGTATCTGGGGCAGTGAGAAGAGTGGCAGAACGGGCACAGGCTATGTTCCCAACAACCAATATAGTTGTGTCCACCCTCCTACCAAGAAAAGACTTCGCAGGAAAGTTGATCGACAAAATAAATCAACAGATCACTGTGGACTGTGCCTCACTGCTCAACGTCAGAACGGCTCACCACCCCACTCTGACATGTCAACACTTATATGATAATATACATATTGATCAGGACAGTATCAGAACCTTTGCCAAGGACCTAAAAGATGCAACACTTGGCAGGGACCCACACACCCATCACCCCAGCAACAAAGGTCCCCCGCCCCACCTTCTGAAACAACAGTACCTCCACCATCCCGAGGAGAAAAGAGCCAGCACAGCTCTACTAGACCAGGCCCAACACAGCACAGCTCTACTAGACCTGGCCCATCACAACACAGCTCTACTAGACCCGGCCCATCACAACACAGCTCTACTAGACCCGGCCCATCACAACACAGCTCTACTAGACCTATCCCATCACAACACAGCTCTACTAAACCCAGCCCATCACAACACAGCTCTGACCACTACTCCAGGGTCGGTCAGAACACTGCCCTTCAGGGAAGTAGACCACATGATGCAGTCCACACCATGTATCAGTCAGATCGTCAGCCTACATATGCTGAGGTAACCTCTGGCAGAAGACCCCTAGAACAATCAGAGATAGGAGAGGTGCGCCAACTACTGCATCTAATATGCAGACTACTGAGCTAGATAGTCCCTTTAATTCACACACGGGCACGCACACGCACACACACACACACACAAACACACAGGGTTGCAGATTGCACATAAAATAAGTACAATGCAATCTTATTCCATTCTTATTAATTTGTTTACAAATATTCCTAAATGTATTGACACCGGTATTATAATAATTACTATATGTAATGGTATGTGTGTGTGTGCGCGTGTGTGTGTATGTATGTATGTATGTATGTATGTATGTGTGTATATGTGTATGTGCATATATATATATATATATATATATAAATATATATATATATATATATATATATATATATATATATGTGTGTATGTATGTGTATGTATATTGTGTGTATGTATGTATGTATGTGTGTATATATATATATATGTGTGTATATATGTGTATACATACAATATACATGTGTATATGTGTGTATGTATATATATGTATATGTGTATATATATATATATATATATATATATATATATATATATATATATATATATATATATATGTGTGTGTATATATGTATGTATATATATATAGTATTTAATTTTTTTTTGTTTTTTTTCGATGTACTTTACTCAAACCAGTGAATATCACTTATTATAAATGAGATCATTAACTATCAGCTCTTGGAATATCCAGGGCCTATACTCTTCACATTTTGGTTATAAAACAACTAATCCAGAATTGATTAAAAACATCAAGGGACAGGACATCATAATCCTACTGGAAACATGGTGTCGTGGAGACATAGATACTCAGTGTCCCTCAGGCTATAGAGAAAGTTTACTACCATCAATCAAACATAAAAATGTTAAACGGGGCCGAGACTCAGGTGGAATCATAATTTGGCATAAGCAGGACTTAGCACTGAATGAAATGAAAAAAGGTACCACTCACATTTGGCTAAAACTTAACAAAGGTACAATCTATTGTGACAATGATGTATACATATGTGCAGCTTATGCTCCTCCTTCAGATTCATCATATTATGATGATCAGTTTTTTGACAATCTCCAGACAGAAATCATTACATTTCAGGCGCAGGGTAAAGTGCTTCTTTGTGGAGATTTCAATGCAAGAACAGGTTCTGAGCCTGACTACACTGATGCGGGAGGTAACCACCACATATTTGGACACCCCTCCTTGTACAGTAGCCCTATTATAAATAATAGAAACAGTCCTGACCAAATACTGAACAAAAATGGAAAAGAGTTAGTACATCTCTGTCGAGCCTTAGGCCTGTACATGCTTAATGGTAGAATCAGAGGGGACTCTTTAGGTCAGTTTACTTACTGCTCAGCTCTTGGGACAAGTGTAGTCGATTATGCCATCACTGACATTGACCCCTCCTCCATTAGTGCATTCACTGTCAGACCACAGACACCATTGTCAGATCACAGTCAGATCAACGTGTTTCTGAAGAAATTAACCGGCAATATTCATTCAAAAAAACAGCCCAATAAACTTTACAACATAAACCAATCGTTCAGATGGGCTCCAAACAGTGCAGAGGAATTCATTGAAACATTGAACTCAAATGAAATGATGAACTCTATACAGTTTTTCAATAACTCACAGTACCAAAACAATAAAGATGGTGTCAATTCAGCTACCCAAAACATCAACTGCATATTCCAAAAAGCAGCATCGAAAGCAAATTTGAGAAAACCAAAGCAATGCAACATCAGAAGCAAAAATCTAAATGTTTCTGACAAATGGTTTGATAATGAATGTAAAACAATTAGAAAACACCTAAGACAAATGTCAAACAAAAAACATAAGCAGCAAAACAACCCAGAGCTACGATATGAATACTTTGAAACTCTGAAACAGTATAAACAAACACTGAAATGCAAGAAATTGAATTATACCAACAAGACACTTGATGAAATTGAAAACGCAATTGACCAAAATCAGTTCTGGGACATGTGGAACAATTTAAGCACATCAAAGCCACAAGAATTAGCCATACAAGATGTAGGAATTTGGAAAACTTACTTTGATAATCTATACAAAAACAATCCACAAAAAGACTTACAACAGAACCAATTAGAAATTAAAGAAAAATTGAACATCCTTGAATCAGTCATTAAAAACAACCAAAATCCATTAGATTACCCAATAACCCAACAAGAACTAAATGAAAAGCTAAAATCTATTAAATCAAAAAAGGCTTGTGGTGTAGACAACATCAGAAATGAAATGCTGAAAAACAGCACACCTGAGTTGCAAAATGCTGTGCTCAAATTGTTCAACATGGTTTTAACTTCTGGCTGCTTCCCTGATGTCTGGAACCAGGGGCTCATCTCCCCTATTCACAAAAGTGGAGACAAATCAGACCCCTATAATTACAGGGGAATTTGCGTCAACAGTAACTTGGGAAAGATTTTCTGTAGCATTTTGAATTCAAGAATTCAAACCTTTCTTCAAGAAAAAAATGTAATAAGTAAATGTCAAATTGGCTTTCTCCCTAACCATCGCACTACTGACCATATATACACCTTACACACACTAATTAATAAACACGTCCACCAAAAAAAAGAGGGCAAAATCTTTGCTTGCTTTATTGACTTTAAAAAAGCATTTGATTCGATTTGGCACGAAGGGCTATTCTACAAAATTCTACAAAGTGGGCTTGGTGGTAAGGTGTATGACTTAATAAAATGTATGTACACAGAAAACAAGTGTCCAATAAAAATCAAAAACCAAAGAACATAATTTTTTTCACAATGTCGAGGTGTGAGACAAGGCTGCAATTTGAGTCCAAATCTTTTCAACATTTATATCAATGAATTAGCAGACATGTTGGACCAATCTCCAGCCCCAGGACTCACACTATTTGACACAGAGGTGAAATACCTGCTACATGCTGATGACTTGGTACTTCTATCACCAACCAAAGAAGGTCTTCAACAAAACATTAATATTCTGGAGCAATATTGCCATAATTGGGCCCTGGCAGTAAATTTCCAAAAAACTAAAATCATGATTTTCCAAAAAAAACCCAGATGTCAGAAACACAAATTCACCCTGAACAACACCTTAATTGAACACACTAAAAATTACACCTACCTTAGTCTGACCATATCTGCATCGGGAAACTTTAATATGGCAGTGAATGCACTCAAAGAAAAAGCCAGCAGAGCAATGTATGCAATAAAAATGAAATTATTCAAAATCAACATCCCAATTAGAATTTGGACTAAAATATTTGACAGTGTAATCCTACCAATAGCACTTTATGGAAGTGAGGTTTGGGGACCACTCAATAAACTGGATTTTAAAATGTGGGACAAACATCCAATTGAAGCCCTACATGCAGAATTCTGTCGGAAAATTCTACAAGTCCAGAGAAATACACCAACTAATGCATGTAGGGCAGAATTGGGCCGTTTTCCAGTAATAATGAAAATACAGAGAAGATCATTAAAGTTTTGGCTACATCTAAATTCAAGTCCAAATTCGAGTCTGCAATTTAAAGCACTTCAAGCCCAAGAGCTGAGCCCAGAAACGAGCCCTCTCAGTCAGCTGGTGTTGGACCTCACCAACCAAGCTGACACCAGCACTGCTTCAAAAGAAAGAATTCCAATAAGCAAAATCATGAACCAATCAAAGGAATCATATTTACAATACTGGAAAAACGAAACAAAATCCCAAAGCCGACTAAATTGCTATCTGACCCTAAACAGAGAATATGAATTGGCTGATTATCTCTACTCTGTCAGAGATACGAAGCAGAGACAGATCCTTACCAAGTACAGGCTGAGTGACCACCGATTGGCAATAGAAACCGGCAGACATAAAAAGACATGGCTACCCAAAGAGGAGCGTGTATGTGGTCACTGCATGACAGGGGAGGTAGAGACAGAGATGCACTTTCTCCTTTACTGTGATAAATATTCATCACAAAGAGACTCATTATTCACAGAAATGACTACATATATTCCAAATTTTTACAAATTGAACCCAGAGGAAAAACTAAGAATACTCATGGGCGAGTAAACAGTAATCAGTAGTAAACAGTAACTTACTTATTATTACTATTATTGTGATTACTATAATTATTAATGTTTACTGTAGACTGTTACCATTTTATTGTTATTATTTTTGTATTATTATTTACTACCATTTTATATTATTATTTAGTTACAATGTATATTGTATACATTGTTGCTTTGGCAATATTGACACAATGTTTTTCATGCCAATAAAGCAGCTTGAATTTGAATTTGAATTTGAGAGGGTAGAGAGGGTCGAGAAATAGAGAGGGTAGAGAGAGAGAGAGAGATGGCAGAGAGAGATAGAGAGTGAAGGTAAAGAGAGAGAGAGAGTGAGGGTAGAGAGAGCGAGAGTAGAGAGGGTAGAGAGAGCGAGAGAGTAGAGAGGGTAGAGAGAGCGAGAGAGTAGAGATGGTAGAGAGAGCGAGAGAGTAGAGAGGGTAGAGAAAGAGAGAGGGTAGAGCGAGAGAGTAGAGAAAGAGAGAGGGTAGAGATAGATTGAGGGTAGAGAGAGATGGCAGAGAGAGAGAGAGGGTAGAGAGAGGGTAGAGAGGGTAGAGAAAGAGAGATGGCAGAGAGAGAGAGAGTGAAGGTAAAGAGAGAGAGAGAGAGGGTAGAGAGAGAGAGGAGAGAAAGTGAGGTTAGAGAGAGAGAGAGAAAGAGAGAGAGAGGGTAGAGAGAGAGAGTAGAGAGGGTAGAGAGAGGGTAGAGAGGGTAGAGAAAGAGAGATGGCAGAGAGATTGAGGGTAGAGAGAGATGGCAGAGATAGAGTAGGTAGAGATGGCAGAGAGAGAGAGGGTAGAGATGGCAGAGAGAGAGAGGGTAGAGAGAGAGGGTAGAGAGAGAGAGGGTAGAGAGAGAGAGGGTAGAGAAAGAGAGAGGGTAGAGAGAGAGAGGGTAGAGAGAGAGAGAGAGGGTAGAGAGAGAAAGAGAGGGTAGAGAGAGAGAGAGGGTAGAGAGAGTGAGGGTAGAGAGAGTGAGGGTAGAGAGTGAGGGTAGAGAGAGAAAAAAGGCCTGTGGTGTTGATGGTATCCTCAATGAAATGATCAAATATACAGACAACAAATTCCAATTGGCTATACTAAAACTCTTTAACATCATACTTAGCTCTGGCATCTTCCCCAATATTTGGAACCAAGGACTGATCACCCCAATCCACAAAAGTGGAGACAAATTTGACCCCAATAACTACCGTGGAATATGTGTCAACAGTAACCTTGGGAAAATCCTCTGCATTATTATTAACAGCAGACTCGTACATTTCCTCAATGAAAACAATGTACTGAGCAAATGTCAAATTGGCTTTTTACCAAATTACCGTACAACAGACCATGTATTCACCCTGCACACCCTAATTGACAACCAAACAAACCAAAACAAAGGCAAAGTCTTCTCATGCTTTGTTGATTTCAAAAAAGCCTTCGACTCAATCTGGCATGAGGGTCTGCTATACAAACTGATGGAAAGTGGTGTTGGGGGTAAAACATACGACATTATAAAATCCATGTACACAAACAACAAGTGTGCGGTTAAAATTGGCAAAAAACACACACATTTCTTCACACAGGGTCGTGGGGTTAGACAGGGATGCAGTTTAAGCCCCACCCTCTTCAACATATATATCAACGAATTGGCGCGGGCACTAGAAAAGTCTGCAGCACCCGGCCTCCCCCTGCTAGAATCCGAAGTCAAATGTCTGCTGTTTGCCGATGATCTGGTGCTTCTGTCACCAACCAAGGAGGGCCTACAGCAGCACCTAGATCTTATGCACAGATTCTGTCAGACCTGGGCCCTGACAGTAAATCTCAGTAAGACCAAAATAATGGTGTTCCAAAAAAGGTCCAGTCACCAGGACCACAAATACAAATTCAATCTAGACACTGTTGCCCTAGAGCACACAAAAAACTATACATACCTTGGCCTAAACATCAGCGCCACAGGTAACTTCCACAAAGCTGTGAACGATCTGAGAGACAAGGCAAGAAGGGCATTCTATGCCATCAAAAGAAACATAAATTTCAACATACCAATTAGGATTTGGCTAAAAATACTTGAATCAGTCATAGAGCCCATTGCCCTTTATGGTTGTGAGGTCTGGGGTCCGCTCACCAACCAAGACTTCACAAAATGGGACAAACACCAAATTGAGACTCTGCACGCAGAATTCTGCAAAAATATCCTCTGTGTACAACGTAGAACACCAAATAATGCATGCAGAGCAGAATTAGGCCGATACCCACTAATTATCAAAATCCAGAAAAGAGCCGTTAAATTCTACAACCACCTAAAAGGAAGTGATTCACAAACCTTCCATAACAAAGCCATCACCTACAGAGAGATGAACCTGGAGAAGAGTCCCCTAAGCAAGCTGGTCCTGGGGCTCTGTTCACAAACACAAACACACCCTACAGAGCCCCAGGACAACAGCACAATTAGACCCAACCAAATCATGAGAAAACAAAAAGATAATTACTTGACACATTGGAAAGAATTAACAAAAAAACTGAGCAAACTAGAATGCTATTTGGCCCTAAACAGAGAGTACACAGCGGCAGAATACCTGACCACTGTGACTGACCCAAAATTAAGGAAAGCTTTGACTATGTACAGACTCAGTGAGCATAGCCTTGCTATTGAGAAAGGCCGCCGTAGGCAGACATGGCTCTCAAGAGAAGACAGGCTATGTGCTCACTGCCCACAAAATGAGGTGGAAACTGAGCTGCACTTCCTAACCTCCTGCCCAATGTATGACCATATTAGAGAGACATATTTCCCTCAGATTACACAGATCCACAAAGAATTCGAAAACAAATCCAAATTTGAAAAACTCCCATATCTACTGGGTGAAATTCCACAGTGTGCCATCACAGCAGCAAGATTTGTGACCTGTTGCCACGAGAAAAGGGCAACCAGTGAAGAACACACACCATTGTAAATACAACCCATATTTATGCTTATTTATTTTATCTTGTGTCCTTTAACCATTTGTACATTGTTAAAACACTGTATATATATATATAATATGACATTTGTAATGTCTTTACTGTTTTGAAACCTCTGTATGTGTAATGTTTACTGTTAATTTTTGTTGTTTTTCACTTTATATTTTCACTTTGTATGTTGTCTACCTCACTTGCTTTGGCAATGTTAACACATGTTTCCCATGCCAATAAAGCCCTTGAATTGAATTGAATTGAATTGAATTGAGAGAGACAGGGTAGAGAGAGGGTAGAGAGAGAGAGGGTAGAGAGAGAGGGTAGAGAGAGAGAGAGAGGGGAGAGAGAGAGAGAGGGTAGAGAGAGGGTAGAGAGGGTAGAGAAAGAGAGATGGCAGAGAGATTGAGGGTAGAGAGAGATGGCAGAGATAGAGAGGGTAGAGATGGCAGAGAGAGAGAGGGTAGAGATGGAAGAGAGAGAGAGGGTAGAGAGAGAGGGTAGAGAGAGAGAGGGTAGAGAGAGAGAGGATAGAGAGAGAGAGAGGGTAGAGAAAGAGAGAGGGTAGAGAGAGAGAGAGGGTAGAGAGAGAGGGTAGAGAGAGAGAGAGAGAGGGGAGAGTGAGAGAGAGGAGAGAGAGAGAGGGGGGAATTTGCAAATTAAAGCACTTCAAGCCCAAGAGCTGAGCCCAGAAACGAGCCCTCTCAGTCAGATGGTGTTGGACCTCACCAACCAAGCTGACACCAGCACTGCTTCAAAAAAAAGAATTCCAATAAACAAAATCATGAACCAATCAAAGGAATCATACTTACAATACTGGAAAATCAAAACAAAATCCCAAAGCCGACTAAATTGCTATCTGACCCTAAACAGAGAATATGAATTGGCTGATTATCTCTACTCTGTCAGAGATACGAAGCAGAGACAGATCCTTACCAACTACAGGCTGAGTGACCACCGATTGGCAATAGAAACCGGCAGACATAAAAAGACATGGCTACCCAAAGAGGAGCGTGTATGTGGTCACTGCATGACAGAGGAGGTAGAGACAGAGATGCACTTTCTCCTTTACTGTGATAAATATTCCTCACAAAGAGATTCATTATTCACAGAAATGACTACATTTATTCAACATTTTTACAAATTGAACCCAGAGGAAAAACTAAGAATACTCATGGGCGAGTAAACAGTAATCAGTAGTAAACAGTAACTTACTTATTATTACTATTATTGTGATTACTATAATTATTAATGTTTACTGTAGACTGTTACCATTTTATTGTTATTATTTTTGTATTATTATTTACTACCATTTTATATTATTATTTAGTTACAATGTATATTGTATACATTGTTGCTTTGGCAATATTGACACAATGTTTTTCATGCCAATAAAGCAGCTTGAATTTGAATTTGAATTTGAGAGGGTAGAGAGGGTCGAGAAATAGAGAGGGTAGAGAGAGAGAGAGAGATGGCAGAGAGAGATAGAGAGTGAAGGTAAAGAGAGAGAGAGAGTGAGGGTAGAGAGAGCGAGAGTAGAGAGGGTAGAGAGAGCGAGAGAGTAGAGAGGGTAGAGAGAGCGAGAGAGTAGAGATGGTAGAGAGAGCGAGAGAGTAGAGAGGGTAGAGAAAGAGAGAGGGTAGAGCGAGAGAGTAGAGAAAGAGAGAGGGTAGAGATGGGTAGAGAGAGATGGCAGAGAGAGAGAGAGGGTAGAGAGAGGGTAGAGAGGGTAGAGAAAGAGAGATGGCAGAGAGAGAGAGAGTGAAGGTAAAGAGAGAGAGAGAGAGGGTAGAGAGAGAGAGGAGAGAAAGTGAGGTTAGAGAGAGAGTGAGGGTAGAGAGAGAGAGAGAAAGAGAGAGAGAGGGTAGAGAGAGAGAGTAGAGAGGGTAGAGAGAGGGTAGAGAGGGTAGAGAAAGAGAGATGGCAGAGAGATTGAGGGTAGAGAGAGATGGCAGAGATAGAGTAGGTAGAGATTGCAGAGAGAGAGAGGGTAGAGATGGCAGAGAGAGAGAGGGTAGAGAGAGAGGGTAGAGAGAGAGAGGGTAGAGAGAGAGAGGGGTAGAGAAAGAGAGAGGGTAGAGAGAGAGGGTAGAGAGAGAGAGAGAGGGTAGAGAGAGAGAGAGAGAGGGTAGAGAGAGAGAGAGAGAGGGTAGAGAGAGTGAGGGTAGAGAGAGTGAGGGTAGAGAGTGAGGGTAGAGAGAGAGACAGGGTAGAGAGAGGGTAGAGAGAGAGAGGGTAGAGAGAGAGGGTAGAGAGAGAGAGAGAGGGGAGAGAGAGAGAGGGTAGAGAGAGGGTAGAGAGGGTAGAGAAAGAGAGATGGCAGAGAGATTGAGGGTAGAGAGAGATGGCAGAGATAGAGAGGGTAGAGATGGCAGAGAGAGAGAGGGTAGAGATGGCAGAGAGAGAGGGTAGAGAGAGAGGGTAGAGAGAGAGAGGGTAGAGAGAGAGAGGATAGAGAGAGAGAGAGGGTAGAGAAAGAGAGAGGGTAGAGAGAGAGAGAGGGTAGAGAGAGAGGGTAGAGAGAGAGAGAGAGAGGGGAGAGTGAGAGAGAGGAGAGAGAGAGAGAGGGGAATTTGCAAATTAAAGCACTTCAAGCCCAAGAGCTGAGCCCAGAAACGAGCCCTCTCAGTCAGATGGTGTTGGACCTCACCAACCAAGCTGACACCAGCACTGCTTCAAAAGAAAGAATTCCAATAAACAAAATCATGAACCAATCAAAGGAATCATACTTACAATACTGGAAAAACAAAACAAAATCCCAAAGCCGACTAAATTGCTATCTGACCCTAAACAGAGAATATGAATTGGCTGATTATCTCTACTCTGTCAGAGATACGAAGCAGAGACAGATCCTTACCAAGTACAGGCTGAGTGACCACCGATTGGCAATAGAAACCGGCAGACATAAAAAGACATGGCTACCCAAAGAGGAGCGTGTATGTGGTCACTGCATGACAGAGGAGGTAGAGACAGAGATGCACTTTCTCCTTTACTGTGATAAATATTCCTCACAAAGAGATTCATTATTCACAGAAACGACTACATATATTCAACATTTTTACAAATTGAACCCAGAGGAAAAACTAAGAATACTCATGGGCGAAGGAGCAATGGCTCCTCTTGCAGCCAAATATGTATTTTCCTGCCATAGCCTGAGGGACACTGAATAATAACATCTGCATAGTAAACAGTAACTTACTTATTATTATTATTATTACTATAATTATTAATGTTTATCATCCCAAATATGGGTGGTAATGGTAGTGATAACAGTTTAGTGATGGTAGTAGTAGTCGTAGTAATGATGATTGTAGTTGTAGTACTGATATAAAGAAGAAGATGACCGTTATTTAGTTATAAGTTAGTTATAGTTTCATTTTCCATAATTTGATTTTATATTTATTACATTTCTACTATTGACTGTTACCATTTTATTGTATTTATTTTTGTATTTAATTTTGTATTATTATTTACTACCATTTTATATTATTATTTGCTATAATTTATAATTTTGTTACAATGTATATTGTATACATGTTGCTTTGGCAATATTGACACAATGTTTTTCATGCCAATAAAGCAGCTTGAATTTGAATTTGAATTTGAATTTGAGAGATAGAGAGGGTAGAGAGAGAGAGGGTAGAGAGAGAGTAGAGAGAGAGAGAGGGTAGAGAGAGAGAGAGGGTAGAGAGAGAGAGAGGGTAGAGAGTGATGCAGAATTCTGTCGGAAAATTCTACAAGTCCAGAGAAATACACCAAATAATGCTTGTATTGCAGAATTGGGCCGTTTTCCAGTAATAATGAAAATACAGAAAAGATCATTAAAATTTTGGCTACATCTAAATTCAAGTCCAAATTCGAGACTGCAATTTAAAGCACTTCAAGCCCAAGAGCTGAGCCCAGAAACGAGCCCTCTCAGTCAGCTGGTGTTGGACCTCACCAACCAAGCTGACACCAGCACTGCTTCAAAAGAAAGAATTCCAATAAGCAAAATCATGAACCAATCAAAGGAATCATATTTACAATACTGGAAAAACGAAACAAAATCCCAAAGCCGACTAAAATTGCTATCTGACCCTAAACAGAGAATATGAATTGGCTGATTATCTCTACTCTGTCAGAGATACGAAGCAGAGACAGATCCTTACCAAGTACAGGCTGAGTGACCACTGATTGGCAATAGAAACCGGCAGACATAAAAGACATGGCTACCCAAAGAGGAGCGTGTATGTGGTCACTGCATGACAGGGGAGGTAGAGACAGAGATGCACTTTCTCCTTTACTGTGATAAATATTCCTCACAAAGAGATTCATTATTCACAGAAATGACTACATATATTCAACATTTTTACAAATTGAACCCAGAGGAAAAACTAAGAATACTCATGGGCGAAGGAGCAATGGCTCCTCTTGCAGCCAAATATGTATTTTCCTGCCATAGCCTGAGGGACACTGAATAATAACATCTGCATAGTAAACAGTAACTTACTTATTATTATTATTACCATTATTACTATAATTATTAATGTTTATCATCCCAAATATGGGTGGTAATGGTAGTGATAACAGTTTAGTGATGATAGTAGTAGTCGTAGTAATGATGATTGTAGTTGTAGTACTGATATAAAGAAGAAGATGACCGTTATTTAGTTATAAGTTAGTTATAGTTTCATTTTCCATAATTTGATTTTATATTTATTACATTTCTACTATTGACTGTTACCATTTTATTGTATTTATTTTTGTATTTAATTTTGTATTATTATTTACTACCATTTTATATTATTATTTGCTATCATTTATAATTTTGTTACAATGTATATTGTATACATTGTTGCTTT
>NW_023494329.1:37500-39594 GCF_013265735.2 Oncorhynchus mykiss
GGGTAGAGAGAGAGAGGGTAGAGAGACAGAGAGGGTAGAGCGAAAGGGAGAGGGTAGAGAGAAAGAGAGAGTGTGAGGGTAGAGAGTGAGGGTAGAGAAAGACTTGGGGTAGAGAAAGAGAGAGATGGTAGAGAGAGAGTGAGAGAGGGTAGAGAGAGAGAGGGTAGATAGAGAGAGGGTAGAGAGAGAGAGAGAGAGGGGAGAGGGTAGAGAGAGAGAGTGGGTAGAGAGAGATGGTAGAGAGAGATGGCAGACAGAGAGAGGGTAGAGAGAGGGTAGAGAGGGTAGAGAAATAGAGAGGGTAGAGAGAGAGAGATGGCAGAGAGAGATAGAGAGTGAAGGTAAAGAGAGAGAGAGAGAGAGTGAGGGTAGAGAGAGAGAGAGAGTAGAGAGGGTAGAGAGAGCGAGAGAGTAGAGAGGGTAGAGAGCGAGAGAGTAGAGAGAGAGTGAGGGTAGAGAGAGAGTAGAGAGAGAGTGAGGGTAGAGAGAGAGTAGAGAGAGCGTGAGGGTAGAGAGAGAGTAGAGAGAGAGTGAGGGTAGAGAGAGGGAGTAGAGAGAGAGTGAGGGTAAGAGAGGGAGAGTAGAGAGAGAGAAAGAGAGAGAGAGGGTATAGAGAGAGAAGGTAGAGAAAGAGAGGGTAGAGAGAGAGAGAGAGAGAGAGAGAGAGAGAGAGAGGAGAGAGAGAGAGAGGGGAGAGAGAGAGAGGGGAGAGAGGGGGTAGAGAGAAAGACAGGGTAGAGAGAAAGAGAGAGATTGAGGGTAGAGAGAGTGAGGGTAGAGAGAGAGAGGGAGGGTAGAGAGAGAGGGTAGAGAGAGAGAGAGGGGAGAGGGTAGAGAGAGAGAGAGAGTGGGTAGAGAGAGATGGTAGAGAGAGATGGCAGAGAGAGAGAGGGTAGAGAGAGGGTAGAGAAGGTAGAGAAATAGAGAGGGTAGAGAGAGATAGAGAGTGAAGGTAAAGAGAGAGAGAGAGAGAGAGTGAGGGTAGAGAGAGAGAGAGAGTAGAGAGGGTAGAGAGCGAGAGAGTAGAGAGGGTAGAGAAAGGGAGTAGAGAAAGAGAGAGGGTATAGAGATTGAGGGTAGGGAGAGATGGCAGAGAGAGAGAGAGGGTAGAGAGATGGTAGAGAGGGTAGAGAAAGAGAGATAGCAGAGAGAGAGAGTGAAGGTAAAGAGAGAGAGAGTGAGGGTAGAGAGAGAGAGAGAGTGAGGGTAGAGAGAGAGAGTAGAGAGAGAGTGAGGGTAGAGAGAGTGAGGGTAGAGAGAGAGAGGGAGGGTAGAGAGAGAGGGTAGAGAGAGAGGGTAGAGAGAGAGAGGGTAGAGAGAGAGAGGGTAGAGAGTGAGGGTAGAGAGTGAGGGTAGAGAGAGAGAGAGAGGGTAGAGAGAGAGAGAGGGTAGATCGAGAGAGAGAGGGTAGAGAGAGAGAGGGTAGAGAGAGAGAGAGAGAGAGAGAGAGGGTAGAGAGAGAGGGTAGAGAGAGGGGGTAGAGAGAGAGAGAGGGTAGAGAGACAGAGAGGGTAGAGCGAAAGGGAGAGGGTAGAGAGAAAGAGAGAGTGTGAGGGTAGAGAGTGAGGGTAGAGAGAGACTTGGGGTAGAGAAAGAGAGAGATGGTAGAGAGAGAGAGTGAAAGAGGGTGGAGAGAGAGAGGGTAGAGAGAGAGAGGGTAGAGAGTGAGGGTAGAGAGTGAGGGTAGAGAGAGAGAGAAAGGGTAGAGAGAGAGTGTAGAGAGAGAGAGGGTAGAGAGAGAGAGGGTAGAGAGAGAGAGATAGGGTAGAGAGAGAGGGTAGAGAGAGAGAGGGTAGAGAGAGAGAGAGAGAGGGTAGAGCGACAGAGAGGGTAGAGAGAAAGGGAGAGGGTAGAGAAAGAGAGAGTGTGAGGGTAGAGAGTGAGGGTAGAGAAAGACTTGGGGTAGAGAAAGAGAGAGATGGTAGAGAGAGAGAGTGAGAGAGGGTAGAGAGAGAGAGGGTAGAGAGAGAGAGAGAGAGGGGAGAGGGTAGAGAGAGAGAGTGGGTAGAGAGAGATGGTAGAGAGAGATGGCAGACAGAGAGAGGGTAGAGAGAGGGTAGAGAGGGTAGAGAAATAGAGAGGGTAGAGAGAGAG
>NW_023494330.1:0-39515 GCF_013265735.2 Oncorhynchus mykiss
TCCTCCTCCGAACTTTACAGTTGGTCGCTATGAATTGGGGCAGGTAGTGTTCTCCTGGCATCCGCCAAACCCAGATTCGTCCGTCGCACTGCCGATGGTGAAGCGTGATTCATCACTCCAGAGAACACGCTTCCACTGCTCCAGAGTATAATGGCGGCGAGCTTTTGCACCACTCCAGCCAACGCTTAGAGGGGTGATCTTAGGCTTGTGTGCGGCTGCTCGGCTATGGAAACCCTTTTCATGAAGTTCCCGACGAACAGTTCTTGTGCTGAAGTTGCTTCCAGAGGCAGTTTGGAACTTGGTCGTTGCAACTGAGGACAGACAATTTTTATGCGCAACACGCCTCAGCCTTCAGCGGTCCGTTCTGTGAGCTTGTGTGGCTTACCACTTCATGGCTGAGCCGTTGTTGCTTCTAGACGTTTCCATTTCACAATAACAGCACTTACAGTTGACCAGGGCAGAAATTTGACAAACTGATTCGCTGGAAAAGTGGCATTAAAAGTCACTGAGCTCTTCAGTAAGGCCATTCTACCGCCAATGTTTGTCTATGGAGATTGCATGGCTTTATGCTCAATTTTATATACAGTGCCTTGCGGAAGTATTTGCCCCCTTGAACTTTGTGACCTTTTGCCACATTTCAGGCTTCAAACATAAAGATATAAAACTGTATTTTTTTGTGAAGAATCAACAACAAGTGGGACACAATCATGAAGTGGAACGACATTTATTGGATATTTCAAACTTTTTTAACAAATCAAAAACTTAAAAATTGGGCGTGCAAAATTATTCAGCCCCTTTACTTTCAGTGCAGCAAACTCTCTCCAGAAGTTCAGTGAGGATCTCTGAATGATCCAATGTTGACCTAAATGACTAATGATGATAAATACAATCCACCTGTGTGTAATCAAGTCGCCGTATAAATGCACCTGCACTGTGATAGTCTCAGAGGTCCGTTAAAAGCGCAGAGAGCATCATGAAAAACAAGGAACACACCACCAGGCAGGTCCGAGATACTGTTGTGAAGAAGTTTAAAGCCGGATTTAGATACAAAACGATTTCCCAAGCTTTAAACATCCCAAGGAGCACTGTGCAAGCGATAATATTGAAATGGAAGGAGTATCAGACCACTGCAAATCTACCAAGACCTGGCCGTCCCTCTAAACTTTCAGCTCATACAAGGAGAAGACTGATCAGAGATGCGGCCAAGAGGCCCATGATCACTCTGGATGAACTGCAGAGATCTACAGCTGAGGTGGGCGACTCTGTCCATAGGACAACAATCAGTCGTATATTGCACAAATCTGGCCTTTATGGAAGAGTGGCAAGAAAGACATTTCTTAAAGATATCCATAAAAAGTGTAGTTTAAAGTTTGCCACAAGCCACCTGGGAGACACACCAAACATGTGGAAGAAGGTGCTCTGGTCAGATGAAACCAAAATTGAACTTTTTGGCAACAATGCAAAACGTTATGTTTGGCGTAAAAGCAACACAGCTGAACACACCATCCCCACTGTCAAACATGGTGGTGGCAGCATCATGGTTTGGGCCTGCTTTTCTTCAGCAGGGACAGGGAAGATGGTTAAAATAGATGGGAAGATGGATGGAGCCAAATACAGGACCATTCTGGAAGAAAACCTGATGGAGTCTGCAAAAGACCTGAGACTGGGACGGAGATTTGTCTTCCAACAAGACAATGATCCAAAACATAAAGCAAAATCTACAATGGAATGGTTCAAAAATAAACATATCCAGGTGTTAGAATGGCCAAGTCAAAGTCCAGACCTGAATCCAATCGAGAATCTGTGGAAAGAACTGAAAACTGCTGTTCACAAATGCTCTCCATCCAACCTCACTGAGCTCGAGCTGTTTTGCAAGGAGGAATGGGAAAAAATGTCAGTCTCTCGATGTGCAAAACTGATAGAGACATACCCCAAGCGACTTACAGCTGTAATCGCATCAAAAGGTGGCGCTACAAAGTATTAACTTAAGGGGCCTGAATAATTTTGCACGCCCAATTTTTCAGTTTTGGATTTGTTAAAAAAGTTTGAAATATCCAATAAATGTCGTTCCACTTAAAAAAATACAGTTTTATATCTTTATGTTTGAAGCCTGAAATGTGGCAAAAGGTCGCAAAGTTCAAGGGGCCGAATACTTCCGCAAGGCACTGTACCCGTCGGCAATGGGTGTGGCTGAAATGGCTGAATCCACACGTTTTGAAGGGGTGTCCACATACTTTTGTGTGTGTGATATGTATTAGTGCATCTGTCCTTAAATGTGAGAATCCATGTTTTTATGCTCAGTGATGTCCCAAATATCTTGCTAGTGGGAATGGGTCTGTGATGTGAGGTGGACACTTTGAAATGCCAAAACTCAAGTTATAAACATGTAATATCCACTTCCGTTTCTGGTGTCATAGGCACATAGCCTACCCTTCAAGCAGACCAGCAGGCTCATAGTCTGTTTGTGGTCTGCCCAGCGACGTTGTGAGGCTGAACAGCCACTTGGCTCTAGTAGTGCATTTGAGAACTAGTAAAATAAATAAACCGGTACAGACGCACAGCGGGGGTCCCTGCTATTTATTTTCTCTCCTCTAATTTTTTCATTCTCTCCACCCCAACATGACTGTGCTTAACAAATGGCTAAATTAATTTATGCAGTAGAGAGCGATGCTGCCAAGCAGCACGGAGAAGTCCCCAAATGCTAGACTTCGCACATCTGGTCTCGAAGACATTACAGATGAGTCAATGTCTGCTTTCTTCCTTTCCCCTCTTTCTTGTGCAAGAGCTCGCCTTACCTAGCTCTGCTAAATTGACACTGGTCTGTCCACTGTACAGTTGTGCCTTTCATCAAGCAGTTGTAGTTGCTATTGTTAATTTTCTCAGTTATTAGAAGTGGAGGCTAGATCTGTTGTATTCTGTGGTAGTTGTTGGAGGCTTAAGGGTGGTAAACCCAGCTAATTTGCTCGTCGAAGTTGAGGGGGAGTGCTGTGACAGTGATGGCCATCCTGGCCCGTCTTCTATGTGTTTCTGCATGCTTTGCATCATGAGGTATGTGAAAGCAAGTTGAGTTGTGTAACTTTTGTGTTGTTACACAATGTGTTGTAACTTTTGCACAAGCATGCCTGATTCAACTAGTCAACTAATCATCAAGCTCTTGGTAAGTTGAATCAGGTGTGCTGGTGGTGGAATCAAACACAGGTGGAATGGCTGGGCTCAAGCACGGCTCCAAGCGGGTTGGGAAATGGGATATGTTGCATTGAAAGATCCTTATGTCATCAAATTTTGCCATTCGTAGCCAATATCAATGTGCCAACTAGTGGACAATGATAGAGATTTATAATTGTTTTTAGATATACAGTGGGGAGAACAAGTATTTGATCCACTGCCGATTTTGCAGGTTTTCCTACTTACAAAGCATGTAGAGGTCTGTAATTTTTTATCATAGGTACACTTCAACTGTGAGAGATGGAATCTAAAACAAAAATCCAGAAAATCCCATTGTATGATTTTTAAGTAATTAATTTGCATTTTATTGCATGACATAAGTATTTGATACATCAGAAAAGCAGAACTTAATATTTGGTACAGAAACCTTTGTTTGCAATTACAGAGATCATACGTTTTCTGTAGTTCTTGACCAGGTTTGCACACACTGCTGCAATGATTTTTGCCCACTCCTCCATACAGACCTCCAGATCCTTCAGGTTTCGGGGCTGTCAATGGGCAATACGGAATTTCAGCTCCCTCCAAAGATTTTCTATTGGGTTCAGGTCTGAAGACTGGCAAGGCCACTCCAGGACCTTGAGATGCTTCTTACAGAGCCACTCCTTAGTTGCCCTGGCTGTGTGTTTCGGGTCGTTGTCATGCTGGAAGACCCAGCCACGGCCCATCTTCAATGCTCTTACTGGCCAAGATCTCACGATACATGGCCCCATCCATCCTCCCCTCAATACGGTGCAGTCGTCCTGTCCCCTTTGCAGAAAAGCATCCCCAAAGAATGATGTTTCCACCTCCATGCTTCACGGTTGGGATGGTGTTCTTGGGGTTGTACTCCTCCTTCTTCTTCCTCCAAACACGGCGAGTGGAGTTTAGACCAAAAAGCTTTATTTTTGTCTCATCAGACCACATGACCTTCTCCCATTCCTCCTCTGGATCATCCAGATGGTAATTGGCAAACTTCAGACGGGCCTGGACATGCGCTGGCTTGAGCAGGGGGACCTTGCGTGCGCTGTAGGATTTTAATCCATGATGGCGTAGTGTGTTACTAATGGTTTTCTTTGAGACTGTTGCCCCAGCTCTCTTCAGGTCATTGAACAGGTCCTGCGTGTAGTTCTGGGCGGATCCCTTACCTTCCTCATGATCATTGATGCCCCACGAGGTGAGATCTTGCATGGAGCCCCAGACCGAGGGTGATTGACCGTCATCTTGAACTTCTTCCATTTTCTAATAATTGCGCCAACGTTGTTGCCTTCTCACCAAGCTGCTTGCCTATTGTCCTGTAGCCCATCCCAGCCTTGTGCAGGTCTACAATTTTATCCCTGATGTCCTTACACAGCTCCCTGGTATTCGCCATTGTGGAGAGGTTGGAGTCTGTTTGATTGAGTGTGTGGACAGGTGTCTTTTATACAGGTAACGAGCTCAAACAGGTTCAGTTAATACAGGTAATGAGTGGAGAACAGGAGGGCTTCTTAAAGAAAAACTAACAGGTCTGTGAGAGCCGGAATTCTTACTGGTTTGTAGGTGATCAAATACCTATGTCATGCAATACAATTTTAATTAATTACTTAAAAATCATACAATGTGATTTTCTGGAATTGTGTTTTAGATTCCATCTCTCACAGTTGAAGTGTACCTATGATGAAAATTACAGACCTCTACATTCTTTGTAAGTAGGAAAACCTGCAAAATCGGCAGTGGATCAAATATTTGTTCTCCCCACTGTATATACAGTACCAGTCAAAAGTTTGGACCACCTACTCATTCCAGGGTTTTTCTTTACTTTTACTCTTTTCTATATTGTAGAAAAAAGTGAAGACATCAAAACTATGAAATAACACATGGAATCATGTAGTAACCAAAAAAGTGAAATTCTTTACAGCAGCCACCCTTTGCCTTGATGACAGCTTTGCATACTCTTGGCATTCTCTCAACCAGCTTCATGAGGTAGTCACCTTAAATGCATTTCAATTAACAGATGTGCCTTGTTAAAAGTTAATGTGTGGAATTTCTTTCCTTAATGCATTTGAGCCAATCAGTTGTGTGGTGACAAGGTAAGAGTGGTATACAGAAGATAGCACTATTTGGTAAAAGACCAAGTCTTTATTATGGCAAGAACAGCTCAAATAAGCAAAGAGAAATGACAGTCCATTTATTTTAAAGACATGAAGGTCAGTCAATCTGGAAAATTTCAAGAACTTTGAGCGTTCAAGTGCAGTTGCAAAAACCATCAAGCGCTATGATGAAACTGGCTCTCATGAGGACCGTCACAGGAATGGAAGACCCAGAGTTACCTCTGCTGCAGAGGATAAATTCATTAGAGTTACCAGCCTCAGAAATTGCAGCACAAATAAATGTGTCAGAGAGTTCAACAGACACATCTCAATATCAACTGTTCAGAGGAGACTGTGAATCGAGCCTTCATGGTCGATTTGCTGCAAATAACATTAGACCGTGGAAATCTGTTCTTTGATCTGATGAGTCCAAATTTGATATTTTTGGTTCCAACCATCTTGGCTTTGTGAGACGCAGAGTAGGTGAACGGATCTCCGCATATGTGGTTCCCACCGTGAAACATGGACGAGGAGTGTGTTTGGTGTGGGCGTCTTTTGCTGGTTACACTGTCAGTGATTTATTTTGAGTTCAAGGCTCACTTAACCAGCATGGCTACCACAGCATTCTGCAGTGATACGCCATCCCATCTGGTTTGGGCTATCATTTGTTTTTCAACGGGACAATGACCCAACATACCTCCAGGCTGTGTAAGGGCTATTTGACCAAGAAGGAGAGTGATGGGAGTGCTGCATCAGGTGACTTGGGTCTCCACAATCTCCCAACCTCAATCCAATTGAAATGGTTTGGGATGAGTTGGACCGCAGAGTGAAGGAAAAGCAGCCAACAAGTGCTCCGCATATGTGGGAACTCCTTCAAGACTGTTGGAAAAGCATTCCAGGTGAAGCTGGTTGAGAGAATGCCAAGAGTGTTCACAGTCAAGGCAAAGGGTGGCTACTTTGAAGAATCTCAAATATATTTTGATTTGTTGAACAATTCTTTTGTTTTTTTGATTCGTAATGATTCCACATGTGTTATTTCATAGTTTTGATGTATTTTCTGTTATTCTACAATTGTATAAAATAGTAAAAATAAAAACCCTTGAATGATTGTCTGTCAACGTTTGACTAGTACTGTGTGTGTGAGATATATCTCACACGCACACTCAGGTTGGATGCTCCCCATCCAACCTGATCGAGCTTGAGAGGATCTACAGAGAACAATGGGATAACCTCCCCAAATACAGGCATGCCAAGCTTGTAGCGTCATACTCCAGTCTGTAATCGTTGGCAAAGGTGCTTCAACAGAGTACTGAGTAAAGGGTCTGAGTACTTATGTAATTGTGATATTTTTTTTTCTTCAGTAATCTCTAAACCTTTTTAATCCATTTCAGAACAAGGCCGTTCTAAATGTATTGTGTGTGTGGATGGATTTCAGTAGAAAGTCCACTGTGTCTCATGGTGTACTCAAACGGGGCACCTTACAATACAGGTTGTGTGTTAACCAAACCAGAAGTTGTTTTCTGTTTCTTTTTTATCTACTTTGGTATTTAATTATCTTACCTAGCAAGACCAATGTATCCCCACAGCTCCAATCCGATGTCCATGGTTCAATTAATAAACTTGTCTCCTTCTCTCTCCTCTTCTCTATGCTCTCCATCCTGGTCCGCAGAATGTCATCAGAGGACAAGAGTCTGGATCCCTCTGACCACGGACCTTCTACTCCCCTGAGCATTACTGGGGGGTGCACCCCCTCCCCTGCCCCCACAGACCGGCGCCCCCGCGGCCGGCCTCGTAAGGATGCAGGCTCTGGATTACCCACACCCAGAAAGAAGTAGGTCCCTCTGCACTCTAATCTTGGTGTGATGCTTAGTTTTGATGCCTTGGCTGATGGTGTTGCCCTCTGTGGTTTCATTGGTCCCTGTGGCATTTGTTCTTGTGGTGATCTACTGGATGTATTTTACTAAGCAGTTTGGTTGTTTAGGGGGGAGGGTTGGTTGGTTGGAGTTTTCATTTTGGGTGGTTGTGAGTTGTAAAGGTAGGATTAATTATTATCGTAGAGGATAAAAACATTAAGTCTACCGACAGATGTCTCTTTGGCTGGTTCAGGTTTATTACTTAATCAACTCATGGAATTCTTCAGTAATCTTGCCATTTCTTTCAAAGCGGACAATTAAAAAAAAAAAAACATTTTTAATTGGTAATACTCATCTCCCTCAGCCCCACAACCCCATAGGTCCACTAAATGAATTTATTAAGTACCATGAATTATTAAATCTGCCAGCGTTTTCATCTCCCAATACGCGGCCTCCCAAATGAATCATGAGTGCAAGGAAGGAGATATGTGCTGCTGTGGCTACATGGATAACCCAAGCTATCCCCAAACGTTGCTGGTGGGGAGGGGTATGTGTGTGTTTGGAGAGGGAAGCGGGGCGTCACAAAGTGTGGCGTGGAGCCAACCTAAGCCGAGATTCCATCTTGACGAGCCACTCGTGTTTTGAGGTGCATTGGCTCAGAGGAAGCCGGGCGCCCCTCGAGGCACTCAAGGAGACTGTCACGTAGAGTAGGCCAGAAGGCTAAACTGAAAAACCTAACCTCTAACAAATAAAAAGATGGCAGAGCCGCAAAAGTACTTCTGTGCAAGGGTGTTTATTTACGTAGTGAATCCGGAAGAAAAGCAACAGTACTGCCATCCAAAGTATACATTATGGGGACAGCTTAAAACAATGCTGCCCCATCAACAGCTCAATCCAAAATGGTTCCCCCCTTGAACTGAAAGAGAGGCTCCTTTTGTAGTGGAAACCCCTCCCATCAGAACATACCCAGCACTTATTAATTAAGCAATTACCGTCATCAAAGCCTACATTTTTCACTCAGCTAAACATAATGAATTATATACATTGCAACACGTTTCTCAAGATACAATATACCAATATAACACATTTAGAAAATCCCATCCCTACTGACATGGAGTCTTCCAATATGCCCATTCACATGAACGAGCCATTTGAGCCACTACAAAGCCAGCCTGATTACCGTAGCTCTGGTCCTTATCCCAGCATACCCTGAAGCTACAGAGATGGAGAGAGAGGAACAGAACCAAACAAAACACGCTCATCCATAACATAGATAAGTACAATAAACGTTGCTTAAATTAAACATGAACGCTTGTCTGTACATTCTTTATACCATAAACTGTTACTGACGGGAGGTAAGAATAAAGTGTAAAATGTATGTACTAAGATAGCAAAGTGAACTTGTCGACCCACATTGTTAACGGAGCAGGGAGGTGCGATGTGTGTGCTAGTGTACCAAACGCTGCCCGCGGCCAGTGACTGACTCCCCCGTCACAGAGACACTGCCTAGGAACTGACAATGTACCCGTCTTTTTTCATGTTTTTCCTTTCCGGTTGTTACATTTTGTCTCAGAGATATCCCCACTTTCATCCTTTCACATGGCAAACTCATACAGGAGAGGAAGTATTGCATACCACCTATCACTAGAATACCATGTAGCACTAATCCAATCAAGAACAACTCTAGAAGATGGTCTGTATAACTTTGTGGGGAGGAGGTTTCGTCTTCAGATGAAGGATGTGATTGGCTTAAGGCTAACCCATTTAGTTGACTGGTCGATAGGCTTTTGGTCGACCAAGATTTCTTTAGTCGAGCAGTAGCAATAAAAAATATATCATGGTGTACAAGACACCTGTCTGATTCGCACCTATCTGAGTGGACTCATCCATTGTGGTGGGGATGGAACAGTCCATCAGTCTAAGACGTTCTACTGCAATTGTTTGTTTATATTACATAAGAACAATGGTGCAACACTAATAAAAAATATTATTTTATAATAAATGCGCTAGTGGTCGCAGGAACACATCAGTGCGCTGTTGAGTTGGCGCCTTTTCCTAGACCATGTTGCTATTTGTATAATAGCAAAGTTAACCAGCATATTGGTGTTGAGAACAATGCGGCGGAGGCAGCAGTAGAATGAGGAAATGAGAAAACAGCCCTTGTATCATTGTCTAAGAAAAGTGAGGAGAGAGGAAACCCCAACTTAATTAGGTCTATAATCAATAGCCTAACTGTTAAATGTGCCTGGCTTTATAAATCATTCATGTGCATCTATAGGAATGTTGCCCGTTTGTGTTTGTTTAGAAGCTTACTGATTCCGTGAGCACCAAGCCTCACGTAAGTAAGCAATTTCACAAATTCAGCTTTTTTTAAGCTTTGCACTTTAACATTTTTGTAAAAAAAAAAAAATATATTTTTAGAACAGCCGCTCTGGTATTATTTCTCATTTATTTAGTGTTTACATTGTTCCAAATTGTCCGAAAAAATAATATTGATAACAACGCTCCTCTTTCTTGATCTTATTATTACTATTATTATAATGATCATAAGTAAGGTCATGATCATTAGTAGGCTTAGTATAGCCAACATTGAGGCCTACATACAGCTAAGAGCGCCTCCTGTTTATTCTTAATACCGTAACTTACTTAGGACTATATTTCAATACTTATATGCTACTGAATCCATCATTAATTCGTTCATGTCATTACACAGCATATGAGTCATTCATGATTTTGAATTGCAATCAAGCATTTTAGTTTTAAAATATAGTGAGCCTTGAATAATTGGCTTAAACAATAAATGAAGCATTCCATTTCAGAAATTGCATTCATGAATGAATGCGACTGTTTTTAGTCTTTCCTGTAATAAAGGCTTAACAAAAAAACATTACAACGGACTCTCTGGTACACTTATTTATTTAGTGTTTACATTGTTCCAAAAGGTCAGAAATTATATTGTAATCTATACAGCACCTGTTTGGCAGACACAATATTCACGCAGCATTACCTTATTTTTCTTGAGCTCCAGTATTTTCCACAACTAGTAAAGTATATTCCAAACATCTGGCTTTCCCTTTTACCTCCTGAGCAACCAGTAAACATTCCCCCATTTTCGAATTTGTCATGTCTTCAGCATTCATTTTGCTGTCATGTTTTACGGTGTTCAGAGTTTGTTATAACCAATTTATTGATGTAATTATGATAAGCTATAGGTCAGGCCCTATTGTGCCCCATTCAGACGGGCTTATTTTTACTGGGGGGGTTCGGGTAATGTAATTATGTGCACGAGAACAAAACACCACTTCTGTAATTTTAGTTCTGACCCAATCTGCCATGTCAGTCATTTTTACATCGCAGGAGAGTAACAAACTCCAATGTCCTTTGGTAATACTAGTCCCATGTGAATCAACATCCCTGTGTTTTGAGAGAGATGTCTGAGTTTGACAGGTGTTGCTCGCGGTTTGTGCACGGTAACAGTAGCTGATTCGATAAATGTAACTAAGTTGTGTGACCTGTTTCAGGAAACTAAGCGTATGTCACGGGGTCACTACTTCACAGGAGCCGTTTAGATGTAAAATGTTTTTCTGCATTTTTTTTGGCAGAAATGCCTCGAACATGTGAACTTTCATGTTCCTTAATAACAAACTTGTATGTCAAATGTAAGTACGAATAAAATTGTTAAATTATGACCCTAGTTGTTTAGCCATGGAAAAAAACAGCAACCTTCCCACTAGCCTGAGATAATGAGTGGGCTGAACATGCCGAGAGTTTGAATTGGTAGGCCATATAACACGCTTCTGTCTATTTGAGCTGTCCAGTATTTCTAGGTACCCTTGTGTCAAACTCCGCTTTAAAAACAAGTATTGTGTAGTAAAAAGTGTTTCTCTCCACTTTCTGGAGGACCGAGTTTTGAAATCAGTGGAATTTGAGTATGATAGCTAAGGAGATGGAGAAAACGCCAGTCTCCAGGTTACATCTTCAAACTAAGGACAACCATGGCATCCGACAGGAGATGTGTCCATCCATGAATGATGTATACGGGTAAAATAGTCTAAGCTAGCTACATTTTCAGATATTACACATTTCTAATTTTGACAAAGTGGTTTCATTTCAAGTTGGTGTACTGTTAGCTGGCTGGCTTGCTAGCGTATGTTACATGTATGATCTTATTATTCATATCTCAGAGCCATTTGCTTGGCTAGCTAACATTGAACCTGGTTGGTTAGATACCTGCAGATTCATGCATGGTAGTAACGTCACGAGTTGGGATTATGCGAAATTGTTTACCTAGCTAGCTAGCTACATGTCTTAACAAAAGACTCCACTATGCAAGTAACCATTTCAGGTGCGTTTGTAAATTCTCTGGCTATGTAGTCCGATTTCTGAGCATTCTCGTCTGAGTGTGCCAGAGCATAGAATAACTGATGAATTTACAAATGCTCAACACCTGTTGAATATGGCCGGTGTCAGTAAATGTTGGCAAAAAAGTGTAATTAGTGTTGTTGCCAGCAGCACAGTTACCAACATTCTGGATAACATGAAAACAGCCCAATCAGCTCTGTTAGGTTGAGTAAAATGGTCACCATGATCTCATTTGTGTCTGGAAGTAGCTGGCAAACTAGCCAATGTTAGCCATTTAGCTTGGGTGCTTGACTGCAGTTGTGAGGTCAGAACGTTTGGATCAACCCTACTCATCACCCAGAGCATCCAGTGTGCGCTCTAAATGCTCTGCGTGAAACGCTCTGAATTTACAAACTGACAATCTGACAGCACAGTTTTAGTCACCGACTTCTGGATAACATGAAAACAACCTATGATGAATCGGTGTAGACAAAGAAGGCTCTCCAGTAGTAGTACCAAAACATTCAAAGGCCATTTTCTCAAAAGTGAGTTTACAAGTTTATCAACTTTCAAAGCAGAATTACTTTTCCATTGTTCCTCAACTGTATTGTATGATATACAATTTTGGAGCTCTGAGTCTATACTGTTATCCAATTAAAAAAATAAAAAAAATACAATTTAAAATGTTGCTATCTAAGACCGATTTTTGAGCTGGTCATTCACAGGCTACACGTGGGCCATTTATATATCAACTTTCACAGGGAATACTTTATTACTTGAATATTGCCAAATGCATAAGTAACAAATTTGAGCCTATTTAATGCAACCCTTGCTGTTAATAGATCTCAAAGCAGCATGCAACTGACCAAAAGGTTTGGAAATGTTACTTTCGCATCCAAGCTTTAAACATATCTGAAGTGCAATTGCACTGTTTAGCTCAAATCTGAAGGCTGGGGCATCTAGGACATACTGCAGATTGCTCAAATGTCCTAATGATTATGATCACACTTCCTCAATTCAAATGGTGACAGTTTTGGTAATGGTGTTAGAACTTGGAACCAAGCTTGAGTTATCAGTGTGGCCATAATCACCTGGATAGTTGAAATCCTGTGTCTTCACCCCAGACAATAAAAAATCTTAGGCTTCTGGCATAACTTCATTATTGGTAAGAAATAAGCGTTGCAGTTTGGAAAAAACTAATCCCAGACCGAAACTCGTCCCTCTGGAATAACGACATTTGGAGTAATTACTTACATACCAACTTTCTCTGTAATGATAGTCCGTGCAAATAGGTCTTTGGTCACGTGATGCTACATGCGATGCTACATTTTCACGTATAAGAGCGCAGGGTTAAGGGAATAGGGATTTTCAAATGAGGGATTTTCTGTAACAGAAACTTCTCTGCTTCAGCAACATTGACGGCACGATAAACACTTTGATGTTCTCTGGTGGTCGCTGCAGCAGGAAGGAGAGAGTGAGACAACGGGTGCTAGTCAGTCACTAGCTGTGTTATTTTTATTTCTTTTTTGACCAGCGCAGCAGGTCTGAGCTTGCCCGGCACAATCCAACCAATTGCTGGTCGGACTCCCTCTGGTAATTTGTGTGTCTTAAGGAAAGTTTATCTTTAGTCATATGTTTAACACTTGTATCGTTTATCAATGTTTATGATTAATATTTCTGTAATTTGATGTGGCTCTCTGCACTTTCACCAGATGTTTGTTTGAGACCATGCATTTCTGAATATAACGCGCCAAAATAAACTGATTTTTGGATATAAATATGAACTTTATCGAACTAAACATGCATGTATTGTGTAACATGAAGTCCTATGAGTGCCATCTGACGAAGATCATTAAAGGTTAGTGATGACAGACTCTTGTGAGCCCTCTCCTTGGCTGGAAAAGACTGGTTTTCTGTGAGTAGGTGCTGACCTAACATAATCACATGGTGTGCTTTCGCAGTAAAGCCTTTTTGAAATTGGACACTGTGGTTGGATTTACAAGAAGTTTCTTTAAAATGGTGTATAACACTTGTATGTTTTAAGGAATTTTAATTATGGGATTTCTGTTTTGAATTTGGCGCCCTGCAATTTCACTGGCTGTTGGCGAGGTGGGACGCTAGCGAATAATAGTAGAGAGATTTATTTGAGCTTTTATTTCTTTCATCGCATTCCCAGTGGGTCAGATGTTTACATACTCAATTAGTATTTGGTAGCATTGCCTTTAAATTGTTTAACTTCTTGGTGACGGGGCAGTATTTTCACGTCTGGATGAAATGCATGGCCAAATTCAACTGCCTGCTACTCATCCCCAGAAGATAAGATATGCATATTATTAGTAGTTTTGGATAGAAAACACTCTGAACCTTCTAAAACTGTTTGAATCATGTCTATAACAGAACTTATAACCGAGTATAACAACTTATTTAGCAGGCGAAACCCAGAGGACAAATCATTCAGAAAAATATATTTTTTTGAGGTCACTCTCTTTTCAATGGGGTTTCATTGGGAATCCAGATTTCTAAGGGACCTTCTTGCAGTTCCTACTGCTTCCACTGGATGTCAACAGTCTTTAGAAATTGGTTGAGGTTTTTCCTTTGTGTAATGAAGAAGTAGCACTGTTCAGAACGAGGGTAACTTGAAGTGTGCTGTTAGAAGCGCGTGACCAGAAAGCTAGCTACAGTTTGTTTTCCTCCTGTATTGAACACAGATCATCCCGTCTTCATTTTTATTGATTATTTACGTAAAAAAATACCTAAAGTTGTATTACAAAAGTAGTTTGAAATGTTTTGGCAAGGTTTACAGGTAACTTTTGAGATCTTTTCTAGTCACGTTGAGCAAATTGGAACCAGTGTTTTTCTGGATCAAACACGCCAAATAAATGGACATTTTGGATATATATCGACGGAGGACCATTTGTGATGTTTATGGGACATATCGGAGTGCCAACAAAAGCATTCAATATATCCACATAATTTTATTTTCTCATGATGCCATCTATTTTGTGAAGTGCACCAGCCCCTCCTGCAGCAAAGAACCCCCACAACATGATGCTGCCACCCCGTGCTTCACGGTTGGGATGGTGTTCTTCGGCTTGCAAGCCTCCCCCTTTTTCCTCCAAGCAGAACAATGGTCATTATGGCCAAACAGTTCTATTTTTGTTTCATCAGACCAGAGGACATTTCTCCAAAAATAATGATCTTTGTCCCCATGTGCAGTTGCAAACCGTAGTCTGGCTTTTATATGGCGGTTTTGGAGCAGTGGCTTCTTCCTTGCAGAGTGGCCTTTCAAGCTATGTCGATATAGGACTAGTTTTACTGTGGATATAGATACTTTTGCACCCGTTTCCTCCAGCATCTTCATAAGGTCATTTTTGCTGCTGTTCTGGGATTGATTTGCACTTTTCGCACCAAAGTACGTTCATCTCTAGGAGACAGAACGTGCCTCCTTCCTGAGCGGTATGACCGCTGCGTGGTCCAATGGTGTTTATGCTTGCGTACTATTGTTTGTACAGATGAACGTGGTATCTTCAGGCGTATGGAAATTGTTCCCAAGGATGAAGCAGACTTGTGGAGGTCTACCATTTTTTTTTTTTTAGGTCTTTGCTGATTTCTTTTGATTTCCCCATGATGTCAAGCAAAGAGGCACTGAGATTGAAGGTAGGCCTTGAAATACATCCACAGGTACACCTCCAAATGATGTAAATTAGCTGATCAGAAGCTTCTAAAGCCATGACATCATTTTCTGGAATTTTCCAAGCTTTTTAAAGGCACAGTCAACTTAGTGTATATAACTTCTGACCCACTGGAATTGTGATATAGTGAAATCTGTCTGTAAACAATTGTTGTAAAAATTACTGGTGTCATGCCAGTAGATGTCCTAACCGACATGCCAAAACTATAGTTTGTTAATAAGAAATGTGTGGAGTAGTTGAAAAACTAGTTTTAATAACTCCAACCTAAGTGTACGTAAACTTCCGACTTCAACTGTAATTGACAGAGTGAAAAGAGAGATGCCTGTACAGAAGGAACTGTATGGCAAATCAATTCACTTTTTGTCCTGAATATAAAGTATTATGGTTGGGGCAAGTGAAACACATTACCGAGTACCACTATCCATATTTTCAAGCATGGTGGTGGCTGCATCATGTTAATGGTATGCTTGTGATTTGTTTTGGGGAATTATTTTCAGGATAAAGAAGAAACGGAATGGAGCTAAGCACAGGCAAAATCCTAAAGGGAATACCTGGTTGTCTACTTTCCTCCACACACTGGGAGATAAATTCACCTTTCAGCAGGACAAAAACCTAAATGACAAGGCCAGTTATTGGAGTTGCTTATCAAGAAGACGGTGAATGTTCCTGAGCGGCCGAGTTACAGTTTTGACTTAAATCTACTTGGAGATCTATGGCAAGACCTGAGAATGGTTGTCTAGCAATGATCAACAACCAATTTGACAGAGCTTGAAGAAGTCGAGCGCTGCGGGAAAGACTTGAAATAGAGGAACAAATGAGCGAGGACAAAGAGCATACAATGTCTCAGTCAAATTCTGATGCCTAGCTCCATGGACATGAAAGGTGATTTGTATCAGAACTGTTTGTTCTTCTATGATCAGAAGGAGAATTATGACATCGCTACAGGTTTAGATAAAAAAAAAAGACCTGCATGTGAGATTGGCAACACTGCTCAGTGTTATTGGAAGAGTGGCATATGCTTCCGTGTCTCCTAGATCTGGGGGAAGGACAGAAAATATTCAAAGAAAAAACTTGACGGTTTGCAAAGGCATTTTGAACTTACCTGTAATGTGATTTATGAAAGATTGCTTTTTAACACATGAGATCAAACTCAAGCAGAGACGTGGTCAATATGTTGTGAGGTTGCGTCAATGGTCGTATTCATGTGATTTCGGGTCATTGAGAGACAAAATGATTGGCTGTAAAGATAAAAGCAAGTATGCTGCATGAACCACAACTTACACTCTGAATAAAGCCATAGATATATGCAGAGCAAGTGAACAGACACAGACCCAATTAAAAAAGATGAACACTGTCCCTGAATCTGTCGATTGTGCCACTCAGAACAAATACAGAGACCGTGTCGATAGAAAATGGAAACATAATTCATACTAAAGAAGGGTCCACGTACTGTGGATCAACACACGCAAGAGCGAAATACCCAGCATATGGGGTTAAATGCAAATTCTGTGGGAAAAAAAGTGTACAGACAGACAAAGTAAGCCTGTCAATCTGCTAGAACAGGATACATGCAGTGATCAAAATGATGATGAAGAAGCGGACATGCTATACATGACAGATGTTAATTCTGTTCAAAGTGGCAAAGATAAATGGTTTACTAACTTAAAGCTTACCCCACTGACATGTGAGAACTGCGATTATGAACCAAGCAGCAGTATCAAATGCCAGTTAGAGAGTGGCTCAACTGTCAATATACTCAGCTCCAGAGACTTTATGCTAGTAATGCAGGATGGAGATGCAAAGCCTCAACCAAGCAAGGCAAGGCTAAGGCTGTACAATGGCTCGATTATTACACCAGTAGTGGAGTGTGAACTACAAGCCAATCATGATGGGGAAATGTGCTAAAGTTCCAAGTGTTGAAAACCTTCCAAAAGTGCCTCCTTTCAGCAGAAATGTATGAAAAGCTAAAGTTGCTACAGCTCAACCACTAACATGTCATTCAGCACTAAAGAAAAACAAAAGGTCCCATCAGGCTCGTACATCTGAGGCAATACTGAAACTGTTTGAGGACATTTTTGAAGGGATGGGGGCTCTGCCAGTGAGCTTCGCCTAGTGGTGGATGAGTCTGTTAGACCAGTTCAACAGCTTCCCGGCAGAACCCCTATTCCACTGAAGGAAAAGATTCTGAAGGCTGTTGATTCAATGGAGGAACAGGATGTCATTACGAAGGTCACCAAACCTACTAAGTGGATAAGCAACATGGTTGTGGTGGAAAACCTGGAAAAAAAGAGTCTACCTTGATCCAAGTGCCCAGAACAAAGCCTTGTGTTGGGCACATTACCAAATGCCTGTTTGCCTGGCAAACGCAAAGATATTTTCGGTTATGGATTCAAAAAATGGGTACGGTCATTTATGTTTGGATGAAGATAGTTACCTCACCACATTTTGGACCCCCAATGGTAGATACCGGTGGACAAGGTTACCTTTTGGAGTGAAACCTGCTGCAGAGGAATATCAGTGAAGGCAACATGATGCACTTCAGGGACTACCAAGAATAAGCGTCATAGCTGATGACATCCTGGTATACGGCTGTGGACCATGACCACAACCTGACTTGGCTCTTACAAAGAGCAAGTGAGAAGAATCTGAATAAAGACAAAGTCAAGCTCAGGCTCACAAGTATTAAATACATTGGACATCTTTTGACAGCTGAAGGTCTGAAGCCAGACCCCAAGAAGGTGGAGGCAGTACAGTAAATGCCGCCATCTACAGATGCAAAAGTAGTGCACCGATTGCTTGGTTTTGTAAATTACTCAGCCAAATTCCTACCTCATCTGTCTGACGTATGTGACCATTGTGTCGGCTGACCAATAAAGATGTGCTATTGGTATGGCTTCCTCAACATGATGATGCATTGGAGCAAATCAAGAAGTTTGTAAGCAACCAACCAATACTTATGTACTATGACCTCCCTGAAGAAGTGACCCTACAATGTGATGCAAGTGACAAAGGCCTAGGGGCAGTGCTCTTGCAGAAGGGGCAGCCATTGCATTTGCTTCAAGGACGTTGACACCCATGGAGCAAGGATATGCCCAAATTGAAAAGGAGTGCCTAGCCATAGTGTTCTCCTGTGACAGTTTTGATCAATACCTTCATGATCGGGACTTTATCACGGTGCACACTGATCACAAGCCGCTTGAGGTTATCTTAAAAAAGAATCTGACTGCATTGAAGCGACTTCAAAGGATGATGCTTCAACGTTATCAACTACAGGTACTATACAAGAAAGGAATATAACTTCACATTGCAGATTTCTTGTCTAGAGCAGCACTACCAACAACTAGTCACCTGCAATATCGGACACATGAGACCGTGTATGCTCTACAGGCTGAGGTTGATGTTTTGATCAGTAGCATGGTTCACATCTCCCCACAGACACGGGATGCTATTAAAGCTCATTCAGCAGAGGACAATAGTTATTGAATGCGTCAGTCTTTTATCCTAAGAGGCTGGCCGGACACAAGAAAGAGTAGGGACTACTGGACATAGAGGCACACTCACAATGCAGGAAGAGGTTGTCAACAAAGGCGACAGGGTGGTAGTGCCAGAAACTCGACGCCCAATGATTCTCTCTCGTATCCATGCAGGGCACTCTGGTCGAAGCCAGTCTTAAGAAAAGCCAGAGGCTCAGTATTCTGGTCCAACATGACCCAAGAAATTAAACATTTTGTGGCTGTGTGCCACATATATAAGCTAGAGGTCGACCGATTATGATTTTTCGACGCCGATACCGATTATTATAATGACAATTGCAACAATACTGAATGAACATTGAACACTTTTTTCAAACTTAATATAATACATATGGGCTTTTGGATGGGTGTTCTTAAGGTGATTCCACAGGTTGGTGGTATTTTAAATCTTACATCTTTATCACAAATAAGACACCTTGCTTTCCCTGGTGCCAATTCCATGTAATAGTCCCACACTGGTTCTCTGCTTTTCTCTGCCATCTGTAAAATACACACACAGCTCTGAAGTGACAATGATACCGAAGAGTCTGCTTATGAGACAAATACTCTCAACTGTTTGAATAAAAATAGTGTAAGTTACCTGTGATGCATGTTGAAAACAATAATGGACATGGTAAGAATTGACTACCAAAGTTCTAGCAAAATCTGAAAAGCGGTTCCTTCATTCATTTATTCCATAGGATATTTTCAGATTCACTTAAAATAAGGTCTGTGTTTCCTGTAGGCTTACATCACCTTGACAATTTTATAGCTGTGTAGATATCCATAGGACAAGGTAACTCTGATCAATATTGGCTAAATATAAGCGAAGATCATTTTTTTTGTAGAGGGGATTTATGAAAATATTTTGACAAACGTTACCTTATCCTAGTGAGATTTACAGGGGTATCAAAACGCAGAGGCGGTTTAAGCCTGCACGAACACAGACCTTATTTGAAGTAGATCAAGACATTCTCTATTGAAGACATGATCGGTAAAATAACAAAGGACCCCTTTCAAGTTCAGCCGCAAGTTATTACAGGAATTATAACGCGTCGACTATTTCTCTCTAAACCATATACCTTTGACTATTACGAGCCTGCTGCTGCCTACCACCCCTCAGTCAGACTGCTCTATCAAATATCAAATCATAGACTTAACTATAATAAACACACAGCAATATGAGCCTTAGGTCAAATCCGGAAACTGTCACCTCAAACAAAACATTTATTCCGTTCCGTATTTTATCTAACGGGTGGCATCCATGAGTCTAAATATTCCTGTTACATTGCACAACCTTCAATGTTATGTCATAATTACGTAAAATCCTGGGAAATTAGTTCGCAAAGAGCCAGGCGACCCAAACTGTGGTGAGAGGTGACAATTTCACCTGGTTAATATTGTATAAATTATAATATTATAATATAATATTATAATATTGAATAAAAACAATTAAAAAGCTGCAAAATCGGCGTCCAAAAATACAGATTTCCGATTGCTATGAAAACTTGAAATCGGCCCTAATTAATCGGCTGACCTCTAATATAAGCTAGTTCTAAATGAAAAGGAAGATGTTAAGATAAGTGCCCCACTGGCTTGGCATTATTCACATCATCTAAGATATATAAACAGGTGCATTATGAATGTCTGATTAGGATGTTGTGACCTGTAACATGTTATATCTGAGTAAAAGATTATGTTTGAACTTTACCAAACTCTCTGACGTTAGTTATTCACATACACACAAAAACACATAGTATTGGATAGAAAATATTACTGAAAGCCCACAATCCTAAGGTTATTTTTTTCCCCCGTCACTTGATTTGGTATAAAGCTGAGGGATGATGCTGGAGAAATGTAACCACGCTCAAATTCAGGAGCTATGGATGCAACTGACAGTCAGTAATGATTGGGTACGACAGCTGTACTAAGCTAATGAGGTATTTCTAAGGTATTTATTTTCATGCAGCTTATTTGAAATTGCCATTGCAACAACTGGGAATATCCCATATTGTGCCTTTTTTAAATGGCTTGATGCTACTTAGTGCTATTGAGAACTTGGGACAGCTTGGTTGGCCTAGTCAAAATATCACCTGGCTGATTATGGACCGTAAATCATGGCTGGTGTTCAAATGATGTCATCGCTGACTTCCTGGAAAATGTGCGTGTGGATGACACTGCTCCTTTCCTGTTTTCCCATTAGCATTCTTCTATACATACAGTGTAATGTATATGTGCTGTTGTATGGTGTTACAGCTGTTATGTGATCTGTCTGCCACTTCCTAGAGGCTCTGTTCCAGGTAGTCCTTGTTTTTCTTCACAAGGTGTGTATGTGTGGACATGGATCGTGGGCGCGAAACAAATACACACTCACCCGAGGCGATCTTAATATGTCCCAGATGGGGAATAAACAACGTATCCTTGAATAACAATGATTTATAGGGCTCAATCTATATCGGAATTATTGCCTTGACCTTTTGCAACTCATACCTTTCTTTTTATGTCAGAAACCAAGCTTGGTCGTTTCTATCTAGAAGAACCCTTTTTCAGAGGAAATTGCTACATTTTTCTGCAAAGATTTCGCTTCCCTCTTCCTCATAGCTCCTATCTTTTTCTGAAGGAAATCTTAGACTCCACTCTGCTTGTCCCTAGACTCCACTCTGCTTGTCCCTAGACTCCACTCTGCTTGTCCCTAGACTCCACTCTGCTTGTCCCTAGACTCCACTCTGCTTGTCCCTAGACTCCACTGTGCTTGTCCCTAGACTCCACTGTGCTTGTCCCTAGACTCCACTGTGCTTGTCCCTAGACTCCACTGTGCTTGTCCCTAGACTCCACTGTGCTTGTCCCTAGACTCCACTGTGCTTGTCCCTAGACTCCACTGTGCTTGTCCCTAGACTCCACTCTGCTTGTCCCTAGACTCCACTCTGCTTGTCCAAGACCCGCTGCTTATGTCACTGAAGTGTGTCTCTGTGTGCCAGGCTTTTTAAATATATTTTTTTACAAAGACTGCAAGAGCTTAGAGGTACCTCCTTGAGACTGCTTACATAACCTAATGGCTGCTGCGTCTGTTCATTTCTCCTGTTGTGGCAATGCCCAAGGGGTCTGGGCAGTGAATCACCAAAACTGTTACCTGACTGTCTAAATGGCTGGCATGGTTTTTTCAGAACAGCTGTCAATCATGAGGGTGCTTACAAATAGCTTTGACAGAGATGCTTATTTGCAATATGGACACAATGGCTCCATATCATTTTGAAAGTTATTTCAGAGCATTGGTATTTCTTAAATGTTATTGGTGGCATAGAATTGTGTCAGCAGTGAAATAGGGGTGGAAGGCAGTTGGTTGATGGTTATCAATGAATGTGATTTAAGAAAGCCCCAAATACACCAGACTAGGAACCCTGGTTCTTCCTGGGTCTGCTGTTACTGTATTGTATAAGGGGCTTAATACACATTCAATATCTTGGCCTTACGGATGTATCAATACAATAGCCACATTACATTTGGCCCCTTTAGTGTCAGACCTAGTCGCCATTGATGTTACCCTAAAATAACCTCCATGCCTCTGTGTCGCAGTAGTGCACAATAGTTTTTTTTTTGTGGTTGCCAGATCTCAACCCCAAAGCTCAACCTAGTTTTTGTGCTGGAGTTTAAACAAAAATCCTAGGAATACTTATTTGCAACATGGCTCTTGCGGGTAATGAATAGGTTGAAGGTAAATTGAATTTGGTTGTGAGGAGGGAATGTCCTGTGAGTCCGCATATCAAAGGTTTCTAGCCCCTAGCATTGCGCTTTGTTTTGAATCTGGTTTAAACAATTGCTTGTAAAAGCTTGGAAGTGTAAAAACTGAGAGGAAATGGTTAAATGGCATGCTGGGAAACGGCTATGGAGAAGGGGTGTGCCCCATCCCAGCCAGTTAATCCATGCCGGGATTTTGCCACTGCCTTACGAGCTGGAACTACTTGCAACAGCTTTTCTTTTTTTCTTCTCCCTCTCTCTGTCCAACACTACCTGCTCCGTTTCTCACTGTGGTAGAATTGTGGCTTTAAGTTTCTGGATGTATGTTAAAAAAACAAACAACAAAAAACAAACACAAATGACCTTCAAATTCATATTTTTGTGACTGTCTGCTTCTGTTCGATACCACCTGCTTTTGAGTGGTGCAAATGTAAAATGTGCATGGATTTGGAATTAACAAGAGTAGCACTTTGATTGGTCCTGTATTGGTGTTTCTGTTGGGAGGCTCTTTATATGAACCAGTACATTTTCATTTTTAGTGGAATCTAAGACTAATGGTAGCCTAAACTTAGAAAAATGGGGGTGGGCTCTGTTTATGTGAACCAGTAACAATGAATTTGAATGATTAGCTATCCACATCGACGTGACCACAGTGGAGAAGGTGGAAAGCTGGAAAGTACCTCTGTGTACAGGTCACTGACAATCTCAAATGGTCCACCAACACATACAGTGTAGTGAAGAAAGCGCAACAGCGCCTCTTCAACCTCAGGGGCCTGAAGAAATTCAGCTTGGCCCCTAAGACCCTCAAACTTTTACAGATGCACAATTGAGAACACCCAGTCGGGGGTGTATCACCACCTGGTATGGCAACTGGAGCACTGCAACCGCAGGGCACTCCAGAGGCTGGTGCAGTCAGCCCAACGCATCACTGGGGGCACACTGCCTGCCCTCCAGGACACCTACAGCACCCGATGTCAAAAGAAGGCCAAAAGGATCAATTAAGGACATCAACCACCCGAGCCACGGCCTGTTCACCCCGCTATCATCCAGAAGGCGAGGACAGTACAGGTGCATCAAAACCATTTTCAGACTGTTAAATAGCCATCACTATCGCAGGCAACCTTAACAATGGAACTCTAGGCACTTATATATATATATACTGTATTCTACTTTTAGATTTGTGAATTGTTATATGCTACTGCACTGTTGGTGCTAGGAACACAAGCATTTCGCTACACCCACATAACATCTGCTAAATATGTGAATGTGACCAATAAAATGTTATTTATTGGAGTTAAGTTGGCTGATGACGACGATAAGCATACTCCTGTAAGACTGTAACATGACAGTTTTCCAAGAGTTTCTCCTGGGCCATATGACCAATGGATGCTACACCGGTTCCCTTAGCCTGGGCCATGTCTTTAGGACCGTCCTCATCCCTTCTTCTCTCTGACTAGCAGGTGGTTAGAAAAAGGGTTTTGTTCAAAAGTTTTGCACAAAATGGAAAATTATCTTTGGTGCTCTTGGCATTGAAAAGAGAAAGCCTTATTTAGGATTGTCACTGCCGTTTTTCTGTGCGAGTGGCACCTTTTCATCTCCGACTGGACTGCAGCATGTGAAAGGATCTGCCTTTTCTGCTTTCGGGTTACACATTAGCCCACATTTCATCATTTGTTTACCTCTGTGATGCACGGGAGTTAGGACAGGTACATGTAAAATCCATTTAGGTGCCCCCACTTGGCAAAACCCATGGATTCTGGGAAGTGGGAAGTCACATAGCCATGATGCATGTATTATGCAGTGCCTGCATACCAGTAAGCATCACTGTACTTCTGTTTTTCTTCTTGTTTGTTTAGAGGTCTCTCGTGGGGTTGGGCATTGTTTGGCTTCATGCATGGATTAACCAACGAATCCTAAGAGGTTTTTTGAGAGGCTTTTCACTTATTTACTTATCAGTCTTATTATCAGTCACTTGACACTAGAACATTAATTGTCTGGAGGTTGCATATATGAGGGTCCTTGCATTCTTTTTGCAAACATGGGCCACTTGACATCGTTGGTGTTCGACCACTGTTCCACCGTTAACTTAAACTGTCCAATTGGAAATCCCTCAAGTGTGATCCATTCTATGGGCAGCCGCAGCTCCACCACCTCTTGAACTGCCATGCATGTCCAACATATTGCTAAACTAGGTACCCTAGAAAACCTTCCCTTCCTCATATTGTTTCCTTAATGACGAAAAGGTCTGGTCTGGCTTCCACCTATCAAGTCCTTTTACTTCATCTGTTGAGGACACAGATTTGGAGACAACCAGTGCCTAAAATGAACACCCGCCAACCGTCAGATTTTTCCGTTGGCGGGTAAAATGTCTATTTCACAAGCCACAGTGCGAGCATTTCACTCGCATTTGTGCTGCAGTAGCTGTTTTCTAAGTATTTCTGCCATTTTGTTTCATAGCTACAAATCTTATGTAGCCTATCCCACCTCGCGCAGCAACACTGACTGGCTGGGGGCTGTGTGCACGTGCTGAGTGAAAGATACATTTTTAGAAGCGCTGCGCACAGGTATAAAAGTTGGTCTAATTTACTTGAAACTAAAGTATACTGAAGTGAGACTTCATCCTAGTGTTTCTTGGCTATTTGCATTGTTTTGTTCACAAGCAAGTTTGTTTTTCCAATTTTTGAGTTTCAACTGCTAGGGAAGAGAAGACAACACGGCTACTGGTCAGATTAGCCAGACTCAATCTCACAGGTACAAACATGAGTCTTTTTCCCACGGTAATCTCCCACTCTTAAAGGGGCAGGTGAAATTAGTCTCATCTGTGGTATTTTGTTTAAATGACTCTGGTCTAGTAATACATTTATTGTTTTAGAAACATTTATAAAGCATCTCAACTAACTTAACTAAATCTACCTGCCAGAGTGGTTGATGGACCAAAAAGGTAGTTTCAAGCCTTTGAGACAACCGAGAATGTTGTGCAGTGGCCATCAGTCATTTTGGAGAAGTTGTAGAATTGGTGTTTGAGGTTGGCATGAATTTCTAATAAGTAAAACCAGTACCTTGCAGTGCAGGCTAGATGAAACATGCTGAACAGTGGATTAGGCTACTAGTTACTATGCTTGGTGTGGAAAGGAGAGGAATCAGTCTGGCCAGACCAGTTGACCTGGATTAAACCTGTTCCAGGACACAATGGCCTTGCATTTTCAATGATGTTGGTCATTGATCAGAGTACTGGGATTCGGTTGCCGATGGCAGCGTCAATAGCGGTGTCCGTCTCCATCCCAGAAACCCAACCCTGGCTACCTGATGCCTCAGCCCCTGACCTCGCCACCGCATTGTGCAAGGTGGAATAGGCCGCAAAGCCTCAGTTGTTTGCAGTGGAAACCAATATTTCCCACTACAAACTTTGTGTTTGGTTGGTTTGCTTTCGAGGCCGCTAGTCCTTGCTTTTGCCGTCCAAAGAGTTTTGGCTTTGAAACAGCTTATTGCATTGCTGGAATATTTTTTTTGTCCCCAACTGAACACAAACCCAGGAAGTGTCTTCCTTTTGATGTGTATATCCCGCTTTCTGATTCTGCTCTTGCTTTATGGGGGTTAGGCTGCTTCAGAAGAACCTAATGTTATTTGGACCAGCTCAGTCAGTGTTCTGAACCAATCTACATCTAGGCTAGTCCATCCTAAAGCAGAGGTGTCAAAATAATTTCACGGAGGCCCGAGTGTCTGCAGATTTTTGGTGTTTCCTTTCAATTAAGACCTAGACAACAAGGTGAGGGTTTTTAATGAGGGTTTTCCCCCAATTTCGTGGTATCCAGTTAGTCTTGTTTCATCGCTGCCACTACCGTATGGGCTCGGGTAAGGCAAAGGTCGAAAGCCATGCATCCTCTGAAACACAACCCAACAAAGCCGCAGTGCTTCTTGACACAATGCCAACTTAAACCGGAATCCAGCCGCATCAATGTGTCGGTGGAAACACCATACACCTGGCGACCTTGTCAGCATGCACTGCGCCAGCCCGCCACAGAAGTCGCTAGTGCGCGATGGGACGAGGACATCCCTGCCGGCCAAACCCTCCCCTAACCCGGACGACGCTGGGCCTGTTGCGACAGAGCTTGGACTCGAACCCAGAATCTCTAGTGGCACAGCTAGCATTGTGATGAAGTGCCTTGGACCACTGCGCCACTCGGGAGACCCTGGTGAGGAGTTCTTTACTTATTATTTATCTTAATTCAACAATCAAGTACAAATGTCGAGTAAACCTGCAGAGTTAAGACGCGTGATCTAAAGGAGAAGGCCCTTTTGGTCCGGGTTGCAGGCTTTGAGTTAAGAGAGCCACATTGGTAAGTACTCTGAATAGCACCTCTTTGTTCTTGTGTAGCACAGAGAAAGAGAGGGAGCGATCGAGAGCCAGAAAGTGCCAGAGCTTTTTAGAAGCTACATTTGCACAGATCCACTACGCATGAGCTGTTCTAGATAGTCCAGCCAAGTTTTCAGAGCTAGACAGAGGTGTGTTTTTCTCCCTCCAGCTTTCTCTCTTGCCCTAGTTGTCTGCCCAGTCCTATCCCTCTTTCTCCACTCCAGGGCTTGTTTTGGATGCCCTGGTTTGGTGCCCTGGTTTCCATTGCATGTTCGGTCTGCTACCACCACAGGGTTCATGACTTTGCTTTTGCTTGGTAAAGGGAACTGATATGAGCACCAATCCTCTCTCTCCCAGTTCATGTGGGAATCATGTAGAAAATGATTTCAAGTGTCACATTTTTTTCAATGTTATTTAGAGTTTTTCTGTAGAATGAGCCCTTCACAATATCACCAGCAGCTGAGCTGTAAGCCGCAGGTGGAGCGGTGCGTCCCATTTGGCTGCTCTCGCTGCAACACCAGTGTTGACAGTGTTGGTTAGGCCTATTACAGACCGGGGAGGGAAGGGAAGTGGTGAGCTATGGACTCCAGTGCTCCAGAGAGAAGTGAACAGAAACAAACCTTGGTCCACCACACTCTAACAAATGTTACTGAAAAAAACATGGAGGGAGCTTTCGCTCAAGTTCAATTTTGAGATTAATTTAGTGTCCACAGGTTTAAAGGGCTTAAAAATAGAAGAAAAATAATAATAATATATATATACTAGTACCAGTCAAAAGTTAGGGCACCTACTCATTGAAGATTATTACTATTTTCTACATTGTAGAATAATAGTGAAGACATTAAAACTATGACATAACATATGGAATCATGTCGTAACCAAGGAAGGTTTTAACAAATCAAAACATATATATTTTTGATTCTTCAAAGTAGCCATACTTTGCCTTAACAGCTTTGCACACTCTTGGCATTCTCTCAGCCAGCTTCATGATGAATGCTTTTCCAACAATCTTGAATTAGTTCCCACATACGCTGAGCACTTGTTGGCTGCTTTTCCTTCACTCTGTGGTCCAACTCATCCCAAAACCATCTTAATTGGGTTGAGGTCGGGTGATTGTGGAGGGTAGGTCATCTGATGCAGCACTCATCACTCTCATTCTTGATCAAATAGCCCTTATACAGCCTGGAGGAGTGTTGGGTCATTGTCCTGTTGAAAATCAAATGATAGTCCCACTAAGCGCAAACCAGATGGGATGGGGTGGGGTATCGCTGCAGAATGCTTTGGTAGCCATGCTGGTTAAGTGTGCCTTGAATTCTAATTAAATCACTGACTCACATGTCCCCAGCAAATCACCATCACACCACCACCTCCATACTTCACGGTGGAAACCACACATGCAGAGGTCATCCGTTCACCTACGCTGCATCTTACAATCATACAAAGGTTGGAACAAAAAAACTCAAATTTGGACTCATCAGACCAAAGGACAGATTTCCATCAGTCTAATGTCCATTGTGTTTCTTGGCCCAAGCAAGTCTCTTCCTTATTGATGTCCTTTAGTAGTGGTCTCTTTGCAGCAATTTGACTATGAAGGCCTGATTTCAGTGTCCTGTGAACAGTTGTCTGTTACTTGTTTGTTACAGCAGACAAATCATTACAAACATTAACCAGCCAAGTAGAAGAGTTACACAAGTCAGAAATAGAGATACAATGAATCCCTTAGCTTTGATGATCTTCATATGGTGACACTCAGAAGACATTAATTTATTCAAAAAATGTTCCTTTTGTTCGATTAGTCTCTCTCTTATATCCGAAAACCTCAGTTTTGTTCGTGTTTTCTTCTGTAATCCACAGGCTCAAACGCAGTCACAACAGGCAGACAAAAAAATTCAAATTGTATCCGTGAAGTTCATAGAAACATGTCAAACTATAATTATATTCAATCCTCAGGTTGTTTTTAGCCTAACTAATCTATAATATTTCAACCGGACAATAACGTCGTCAATATAAAAGGTAAACAAGAAAGGCACTCTCTCTGGTCGCACGCATGAAAAAGCTCTGTGACACGGCAGGGTCCACTCATTCAGACTGCTAAATTTCTAGACTGTTGACATCTAGTGGAATGCATAGGAACTGCAATTTGAGTCTTCAGTCAATGGATACTGTAATGGCATTGAATAGAAAAAAAGAAAAATTCTACTTCCTGAATGGATTTTTCTAAGGTTTTTGCCTGCCAAATCCGTTCTGTTATACTCAGACATTATTTGAACAGTTTTGAAAACTTTAGAGTGTTTTCTATCCAAATCTACTAATTATATGCATATCCTATCTTCTGGGCCTGAGTAGAAAGCTGTTTAATTTGGGCATGCTTTTCATCCAAAATTCCAAATGCTGCCTCCTACCCTAGAGAAGTTGACCTTTCTAGCGCAGGGGAACCCCTCGACAACATTCCGCTGAAAAGGCAGTGTGCGAAATTCAAAAATATTTTTTTGAAATATGTAACTTTCACACATTAACAAGTCCAATACAGCAAATGAAAGAAACTTCTTGTTAATCTACCCATCGTGTCCTATTTCAAACATGCTTTACAGCGAAAGCACAACATATGTCATAGCCAAGTCGAAAAAACACACAGCCATTTTTCCAGCCAAAGATGGGAGTCACAAAAAGCAGAAATATAGATGAAGATTATCAAAGGTTAGTGATTAATTTTATCAGATGACACTCATAGGACATCATGGTACACAATACATGTATGTTTTGTTCGATAATGTGCATATTTATATCCAAAAATCTCAGTTTACATTGGCGCCTTATGTGCAGTAATGATTTGATTCCAAAACATCCGGTGATTTTGCAGAAATACTCATAATAAACATTGATAATAGATACTAGTGTTATTCACAGAATTAAAGATAGACTTCTTCTTAATGCAACCGCTGTGTCAGATTTCAACTTTTTTTTTTACGGAAAAAGCATAAACTGAGTACGGCGCTCAGAACCCAAAACAGGAATATTCGCCATTTTGGAATCAACAAAGTTAAAACCAAGACTATAAATATTAACTTACCTTTGATGATCTTCATCAGAAGGCACTCCCAGGAATCCCAGTTCGACAATAAATGACTGATTTGTGCCATAAAGTTCCATAATTTATGTCCAAATAGCCACTTGTTGTTAGCGTGTTCAGCACAGTAATCCGTCATGAGGCGCAGGCACTTCATCCAGACAAACTCAAAAAGTTCCGTTACAGTCCTTTAGAAACATGTCAAAAGATGAATGGAATCAATCTTTAGGATGTTTTTAACATAAAACATCAATAATGTTCCAACCGGAGAATTCCTTTGTCTTCAGAAAAGCACTGGGACGAGAGGTAACTCTGTCGGGAGCGCACGTCATGAGACCAAGGCTCTCTGCCAGACCACTGACTCAAATAGCTCTTATGAGCCCCTCCTTTATAGTAGAATCCTCAAACCAGTTTCTAAAGACAGTTGACATCTAGTGGAAGCCGTAGGAAGTGCAACTTTATCCATATCTCATTGTGTATTCGGTAGGCCAAGTTTTGAAAAACTACAAACCTCAGATGTCCCACTTCCTGGTTGGATTTTTCTCAGGTTTTCACCTGCCATATGAGTTCTGTTATACTCAGACATCATTCAGACAGTTCTAGAAACGTCAGTGTTTTCTATCCAATACTAATACTACTATGCATATATTAGCATCTGGGACAGAGTAGGAGGCAGTTCACTCTGGGCACGCTATTCATCCAAAAGTGAAAATGCTGCCCCCTATCCCAAAAGGTTAAGAAGGAAAGAAATTTCACACATTCACTTTTAACAAGGCACACCTGTTAACCTTTCTGATCTCCCCATCCCGGATCCGGGATCGTGAATACAGACTCAAGCTCATTACCATAACGCAACGTTAACTATTCATGAAAATCGCAAATGAAATGAAATAAATATGCCATCTCTCAAGCTTAGCCTTTTGTAAACAACACTGTCATCTCAGATTTTCAAAATATGCTTCTCAACCATAGGAAAACAATCATTTGTGTAAAAGTAGCTAGCTAGCGTAGCATTTAGCGTTAGCATTAGCGTTAGCATCCAGCACGCAACATTTCAACAAAAACATAAAAGCCTTCAAATAAAATAATTTACCTTTGAAGAACTTCTGATGTTTTCAATGAGGAGACTCTCAGTTAGATAGCAGATGCTCAGTTCTTCCAAAAATATTCTTTGTGTATTAGAAATAGCTCCGTTTTGTACATCACATTTGGCTACCAAAAAAACCCGAAAATTCAGTCCTCAAAACGCGAACTTTTTTCCAAATTAACTCCATAATATCGACTGAAAACATGGCAAACGTTGTTAGAATCAATCCTCAAGGTGTTTTTCACATATCTCTTCGATGATATATCGTTCGTGGAAGTGTGCTTTCTCTCCTGAATCCCAGGAGAAAATGCCCGCACCTGAAGATTACGCACAAATTTAGATAAAGGACACCAGGCGGACCCCTGGAAAATGTAGTCTCTTATGGCCAATCTTCCAATGATATGCCTACAAATACGTCACAATGCTGCCGACATCTTGGGGAAACGGCAGAAGGTCTAAGCTTATTCCTGTCGCATTCACAGCCATATAAGGAGACATTAGAAAACAGAGCTTAGGAAATGAGCAGAATTTCTGGTTTGACGTATCATCTTGGTTTCGCCTGTAGAATGAGTTCTGGTGCACTTACAGACAAAATCTTTGCAGATTCTGAAACTTCAGAGTGTTTCTTTCCAAAACTGTCAACTGAATATCCATAGTCGAGCATCTTTTCGTGACAAAATATCGCGCTTAATACGGGAACGTTTTTTATCCAAAAATGAAATAGCGCCCCTAGAGATGCAACTGGTTAATTGAAATGCATTCCAGGTGACTACCTTATGAAGCTGGTTGAGAGAATGCCAAGGGTGTGCAAAGTTGTCATCAAGGCAAAGGGTTACTTTGATGAATCTCAAATATAAAATACATTTTGATTTGTTAAATTTGAGATTCTTCAACTTAGCCACCCTTATGGGCTGTTCCTCTTGCAATAAAGCTCAGCTATGAGGTTGAGATCGAAGGCTGTTTACCTGTTGTTGATGCCTGTATTACTGTTCATACTACTTCAAAAGGCAGCTCCTCAGTTTGTGAGGCAGACCTAAGTAACAATGTTGCTCCTCCTTGAGCAGAGCCTGAAAGGCAGATCAGATCAGTGACTGTTTCCTCTCCCTGTGTGTCCCAGGGGACGTAGCAGAGGCCGAGCCCAGGTTGAGGATGAGGACAGCATGGACGGGACGGAGACCGCCGAAGCAGAGAACATGCAGGATATGGGTGAGTTGACTGTCTCTGTCGTCATGGAAAGGTTTGTGTGTGTGTGTGTACATGGATGTATCAGTGTGCCTCTTTGTGTGTGCTTTCATGCGTGTTCCTCTTTTAATATTTGTGTGCTGTTGTCTTCATACATGTGTGCTTGTTTAGGCTGCCGTCACTAATAGGTTGGGGTTTTGGTTGTTGCACGACTGCTGCCCCCGCGATGCAGGCCCGCTGCCCCCGCGATGCAGGCCCGCTGCCCCCGCGATGCAGGCCCGCTGCCCCCGCGATGCAGGCCCGCTGCCCCCGCGATGCAGGCCCGCTGCCCCCGCGATGCAGGCCCGCTGCCCCCGCGATGCAGGCCCGCTGCCCGCTGCCCCCTCGATGCAGGCCCGCTGCCCCCTCTGCAGGCCCGCTGCCCCCTCGATGCAGGCCCGCTGCCCCCGCGATGCAGGCCCGCTGCCCCCGCGATGCAGGCCCGCTGCCCCCGCGATGCAGGCCCGCTGCCCCCGCGATGCAGGCCCGCTGCCCCCGCGATGCAGGCCCGCTGCCCCCGCGATGCAGGCCCGCTGCCCCCTCGATGCAGGCCCGCTGCCCCCGCGATGCAGGCCCGCTGCCCCCTCGATGCAGGCCCGCTGCCCCTCGATGCAGGCCCGCTGCCCCCTCGCTGCAGGCCCGCTGCCCCCTCGCTGCAGGCCCGCTGCCCCCTCGCTGCAGGCCCGCTGCCCCCTCGCTGCAGGCCCGCTGCCCCCTCGCTGCAGGCCCGCTGCCCCCTCGCTGCAGGCCCGCTGCCCCCTCGCTGCAGGCCCGCTGCCCCCTCGCTGCAGGCCCGCTGCCCCCGCGATGCAGGCCCGCTGCCCCCGCGATGCAGGCCCGCTGCCCCCGCGATGCAGACCCGCTGCCCCCGCGATGCAGACCCTCTGCCCCCGCGATGCAGACCCGCTGCCCCCGCGATGCAGACCCGCTGCCCCCGCGATATAGACCCGCTGCCTCCTCAATGCCTGTAGACCAGGTATTCCCAAACTGGGGTACGCGCAATGTCATCGGGGTACACCAAATAAAAATGTGATTCAATAATACTAATCTTCACATTTTCATAGTACATTTATATTTTCCATCGGGGCTATACATTTGGGTGTTTTTCTCTCTCGCTTGAGTAGCCTTGTTTCACTGCAAAAAATTAAATTAAACCGTCTAGAGTTCAGCGAAATAACACAATGTCAAATACAGGTAGCCTAGTCAAATAATTAACATCCAATCACATTAACCGCTACTCTCTCGTGGAAAACCTTCACTCTTGCGCAGACATTTAGAAACAAAACATGACAATTTGAAAATAAGCCACAGGAGTTTTTTGAGTAGTAAGACTTGTATAAAAGCAACAGAAACCATTAATTAGAAGGGGCTAGAAGCATCTTATATGGTGAGCTACTGAGTGGCTAGGGCAGGCAAGCCCCATACTATTGTGGAGGACTTAATTCTTCCTGCTGCCACAGATATGGCTGGGACAATGCTTTACAGACAAAAAAAACTGACGCATCAGTGACATGGCAGGAGATATTTTTAAACAATTACTACTTTGCATACAAGCCAGTGAATTATATGTGTTACAGCTGGATCAGTCAACAGACGTGGGGGGCCTGGCACAGCTCCTGGTATATGTCCGTTACATTTATGGGGGGTCAATTAAGGAAGACATTCTCTTCTGCAAAACACTGGAAACCAGGACAACATGAGAGGATATTTTAAAAGTACTGGACAGCTTTTTGACATCAAATGGACTTTGGTGGTCAAGATGTGTTGGTATCTGTACTGATGTTGCAATAGCCATGATGGAGACATAGTGGATTGGTAACGCGCGAGCAAGTAGTGGCTCTCGACGCCATTTGGGTGCACTGCAGCATCCCCCGAGAGGCTCTTGCTGCCAAGGGAAAGCCTGACAGCTTGAAAGACATTTTGGACACTTCAGTGAAAATGGTTAACTTTGTTAAAGCAAGGCCCCTGAACTCTTGTGTGTTTTCTGCATTTTGCAATGATATGGGCAGCGACCATGTAATGCTTTTACAACATAGAGAAGTGCGCTGGTTATCAATGGGCAAAGTATTGACATGTTTTTTACAATATTGAGAGACAAGCTTAAAGTTTCCTTTACTGACAATAATTTTAACTTGTCTGACCGCTTGCATGATGACGAGTTTCTCACACTCGCCTATCTGGGTGATATTTCTTCTCGCCTGAATGATCTGAATCTAGGATTACAGGGACTCCAACTATATTCAATGTTAAAATTATGTGTGTGGCAGGCTTACAATGATGGCAATAACACGATATTTGAGAGTGCGCTGACCCTTGTGCTAGAGGAGGTACACAGCTGGAGGTTGAATGTTTGAAGGGTGAGGGGGGACTATAAAACGTTTGGAAACCACTGCTGTAGACTATATCCTTCAAGTTGTCTGTAGAGAGGCAATCTACCAGTCTTGTTGCATGTTGCACCACCCTCCCCCATGTCTTTTTGAGGTATCCGTTGCTAAATGGTAGATGACTAAAGGCCGGTTCATACTTTGTATTTCCACAGAGCCAAAATGTAGGCTTAATCACTGGCTCGTTATGGGATGTTTACAAAGCCATCTGCAGCTGCTGCTTGCAGGGGTCTCGCCGGCCCACCGTGCACTTCCCCAAACATTTCTAACCCGATAGCTCTGTGGATGCAACTTCGTTAAGGCAGAACATCCTTGGAAAACAAGGTGGCATTCGGAGAATGCATTATGTAAATCAACTGCCAGAGGGCTGGCTAATATTTGCGATAGAACATGGTCAACTCCCCTGTTGGTGGTGGTGTTGGTTCGCGTTTCGCTGCTGGCATTTTGTTGACCTGTAAATGACTTCACAAGCTTGGCAAATGCCACACAAAGGAGAGAAATAAAGTCTAAATAATTTTAACTGCTTTTGTGCTGCTGTCACAGGGTGCCTCAAGTGTAAAGTAGTTTCCTTTCTCCTCCATGATCACTAGGTTTAAAGCCTATTCAAACCTTTCACCTGTTTGTGGTTATGACAGATGGGGGAGGAAGAAATTAGTTGTATTGAGACCCATGCCTAGTTATGGTAATTTGCCTAGTTTTCCCCAATGCACGATGAGATCAAGGCTTCACACCAGCAAAAGTCAATAGCATCACTTGATCTGTTCCTCTTCAAAAATGTGCTGCCAACCCTTACCAGTGCACGAACACACACAGTCCCCACCCCTTACAAAAGCCTCTTGCCGGACCGGAGATTAATTTCCTAGCTATTAATTACACTCCAGGGCTTTTGCCGTGGGATTTTCCTAGGTGGAATGCTTTAAGAAAATGCCCCCCCATATACTTAGGCAGAGTCAGTGTCAAAAGGGAAAATCAGGTCCCTGTTCTACTTGTACCCCACCTAGTTGTCTCCCTTCGGCCAATATTCTGATGCATATTCTGGGCAATCTTGTTTGTATTCCCTATTAGTTATGAAGAATGCTACCAAAGACCAGGGTTTGCTTTTGCTCCAAGAATGGCGTTTTGTGTCTTAACAATACAGAAATAAAGATGCAGTGTGTACGCTTCAGTGCTTTTGCGAGCTACAACAAGGATATATTATTTTATCCCCCCATTTCCAGAGTGAAGGAATGTTGTCACTCGGAAAGAAAAAAAAAAGCAAAGTTCCTTATCACTCTTTAATGAGTGGTTGAGAATCACGTCCGGGTCAACGGTTCAAAATAACGCATTTTCGGCTTTTCAAGTGGTGCAGCGGAGTGAATGATTTATGAAAGTATTGTGAATGCCTGACTGAGGGTTTTGGATGCCCTACTGTTTCAGGACTTAATTTAACCCTATAAAAAAATATAAACAACTAATAAGGAAATAGATCAGAATCTGTGGGTTGTATTTCATTAGCTCTCTCTGGGAAGTCTGCCAGGTCAGACTTGAGAAGGTCTGCTCCACGCTGAGACTAGGGCTTTATCAATGCTCTTATTGATATTGCTAAGGGGTTTTATCCAAGAGGGAATCTAACCATTTTGAGTTTCTCATAATTACAATTATATATTAGACTACTCATTCTGGACAGAGGTGTGTCCTTCCAGAACAATTGCAGATCTTAATTCTTTTGATTTCACATATCTCATATGTATTTCTCCTGATGTTATAATTTTAAAGGAAATGTAAAACCCAGAATTACAGTAACTAGCCTAACCACAAGATCAAGGTGTTTAATAACTGTTAGATGTTGTATGGTTTTTATAATTGTTTTTCTACCAATCAGCAAATGCTAAAAATGGGACTGCATTCTGCAGTCTGCTCCCGTGTGGTTTATTAGTGACAATGTTTTGACCACTTCATCAACCTTATCCCTAATAACCCACATGGGAGCATAGATGGCAGTGTGTGGAGTTATCATTTGCCTAACATTAGCTGATATCCAGCACCTGCTCAAAGGCATTGGATGTGCATATGTTCTCTTTCTCGTATAGAAACCAAAAATCTAAATAGAATTAACAGTGTAAGTTACTAGCCGAGGTATCGAACTGATTCCCAGAAAGCAAACAAATGTTGCCAATAAATGTAATTGGTCTGTCCCATTGATGTAACATTTCTAAACTCTAAATTATTTGGCCAGCTATTATTTCCCCTGAACTCCTGTGTAGGCAACTCTTCAGGAAAAGAGTGCCACATTTTTGTCGCTTTAAAGGTCAAGGTAAAGGTCACGTCATCTCTTTTTGCCCGGACGCGTTGTGACATTTTCGGCAATGCTTTTGTGATTTTCAGATGAATTGACTGGAGTTCACAGCCCTTCTCCTACTGAAAGGGTTGCTAGAGCTCAAAGCATTCACTAAGCCCACACAATCTCAGTGTTGCTTTTAGTAACACTAGAATAAAGTTTGCAGGGTAATGTTCATTTTAGGCATGCAATGGAAAATGTTTTAATGTTTTGCAACAGAAAAATGAAAATGAGCACTTATTTTGAGTCTATATTATAAGTCCAGGTAGTCACCCTGTTTCAGTGAGTTTTACTCATTTTGGTGGTTAACTTCATTAGGATAGGGGGCAGCATTTTCACTTTTGGATGAAAAGCATGCCCAGAGTAAACTACTTGCTACTCAGTACCAGATGCTAATATATGCATATTATTAGTAGTAATGGATAGAAAACACTGACGTTTCCTAAACTGTTTGAATGATGTCTATGAGAATAACAGAACTCATATGGCAGGCAAAAATCCAACCAGGAAGTGGGAAATCTGAGGTTTGTAGTTTTTCAACTCAGCCCCTATTGAAGATAGTGGGATATTTGTCACCTTGCACTTCCTACGGCTTCCACTAGATGTCAACAGTCTTTAGAACGTTGTTTCAGGCTTCTACTGTGAAGTGGGTCCGAATGAGAGGGGAATGAGTCAGAGGTCTGGCAGAGAGCCACGGTTTTGTGATGAGCAGTCATGTGAGAGTTAGCTTGCGTTCCATTGCTTTTCTACAGACAAAGGAATTCTCCGGTTGGGACATTATTGAAGATTTATGTTAAACATCCTAAAGATTGATTCTATACTTCATTTGATATGTTTCTACGACCAGTAATATAACTTTTTAGGTCGTCGTCCGACCTTTCCGCTGGACTTGCACGCTCGTTTGGATTTGTTTACCAAACGCCCTAACAAAAGGAGGTATAAACTTTATCGAACAAATCAAACATTTATTGTGGAACTGGGATTCCTGGGAGTGCATTCTGATGAAGATCATCAAAGGTAAGGGAACATTTATAATGCTATTTCTGACTAATATTGACTACACAACATGGCGGATATCTCTTTGGGCTGGTTTGGGCTCTGAGCGCCGTACTCAGATTATTGCATGGTATGCTTTTCGTAAAGTAAAAAAAAAATCTGACACAGCGTTTGCATAAAGGAGAAGTTTATCTAAAGTTCCATGTATAATAGTTGTATCTATTATCAATGTTTATTATGGGTATTTCAGTAAATTGATGATGTGGCTCTGCAAAATCACTGGATGTTTTGGAACTACTGAACATAACACGGCAATGTAAAATTAGATTTTTGGATATAAATATGTACTTTATCGAACAAAACATGCATGTATTGTGTAACATAAAGTCCTATGAGTGTCATCTGATGAAGATCATCAAAGGCTAGTGATTAATTTGATCTCTTTCTTTCTGCTTCTTGTGACTCCTCTCTTTGGCTGGAAAAAAGGCTGGTTTTTCTGTGACTTGGTGGTGACCTAACATAATCGTTTGTGGAGCTTTCGCCGTAAAGGTTTTTTGAAATCAGACACTGTGGCTGGATGAACGAGAATTTTATATTTAAAATGGTGCCTAGTACTTGTATGTTAGAGAAATTTGATTTATGAGATTTCTGTTTGAATTTGGCTCCCTGCAATTTCACTGGCTGTTAGCGGAACCCCGTTCCCAGACAGGTTAATGAACACAACCTAGAGGTGCCAGTTGCACCGAGCCTTTGACTGGCAGGTGAGGGGTTAGGACTAATCCTTTTGCTGTTCAGAAAAACTCTGTTTTTCTTTGTCTATGCAAAACTAAGACCAATGGTTTGGAATGAAAGAACTCTGTGTTTGCGTAGTCTGACAACTTGTGTGTCACAATAAAATGTGTTCATAAAAGAGTCCTGAGTGAAACTAGACCAGGTTTCTTCTGAATAAGGTGCTGTTGCCTATGTCAACTGTGTTTCCAAAGAGAAACAAGTCAACTGTCACCCTGGATTTTGCTAGTTTGAATAATTTGGTAGTGAGCACTACTGCTGTCCAATGACTAAATGTTTGGTTATAGTTAGTAGACATACTAAGTGCTTTATGAATGTGGTTTCCCGCATTTTGAATAAATAACAGTATAACATCTACCCCCTCTTTTTCCCACAGAAGTTAAGGAGCTGGTTCTGGATGTCGAGGAGGAGATCATGGTGCCAAGCCCCAGGACGACAGACCCCTCTCCCCACTCTTCCAGCGCTCCGTGTCGGAGGACTCTGCAGGATCCTCCGCCTCGACCCTGGAGCACGCCAAAGTCCGGTAAGAGGAAGAGACGATGTGAGTTGAGTAAGGTGAGGGGAAGAGAGTGACATAGAAAGAGTGTGCGTGCGTGCCAGATGGCCAGAATAAGGCAAAGCAGGAGATGGCGGCAGGGAAAAGGAAAATGAGATTCCAGTAAGAGAGGCAGAGTAAGACTGACATTCTAGACATTCTCAGAGGGAGGGATAGTGTGAAGGAGAGAGGGGGGGTGTGTAGTCAAATAATAGACAAGGAGAGGATAGAAATGAGAGGGCATTGTGAGTGAGAAAATGACTATGACACGCTGAGTCACAGCTGTGTGTGTGAGGAGTCCAGGGAGTGGTGTGTGTGGTTAACAGTGGATGGAGGCAAAGCGTGTGTATATTTATGTCTCA
>NW_023494331.1:0-39405 GCF_013265735.2 Oncorhynchus mykiss
GGCCCTGGACCGACTGAACACCGTGCGCAGATCGTGATATCCTCCGGCACCCCTGTCAAATCACCAGGCTCCACCTGTTAAGAAGAGACAGTGGATACATAGGGATAGCAGACATTAAACATTTCACATGACAAGAGACGTTCCAGGAGGATAGAATTACTAGACCAATTAATGGAAGGATTATGACAAACTAGCCAGGGATGGCAAAGCAACAGGTGTAAAAGGTGAACGAAAAATCAAAAAGAAATGGTTTCGCTATGATTACCAGAAACAGTGAGGGTAAGGTAGCGTCTCACGCTGAATCCTGGGGAGAGGACTACCATCAAGGGCGAACAAGGCCGTGGACTCCCTTTAACTGTCTGAGAGGAATGTCATGTTCCCGAGCCCAGGTCTCGTCCATAAAACAGCCCTCCGCCCCAGAGTCTATTAAGGCACTGCAGGAAGCTGACGAACGGTCCAGCGTAGATGGAACGGACAGGAGTGCAGGATCTTGAAGGAGAGACAGGAGTAGTAGCGCTCACCAGTAGCCCTCCGCTTACTGATGAGCTCTGGCTTTTACTGGACATGAAGTGACAAAATGACCAGCAGAACCGCAATAGAGACAGAGGCGGTTGGTGATTCTCCGTTCCCTCTCCTTAGTCGAGATGCGGATACCTCCCAGCTGCATAGGCTCAGCTCCCGAGCCGGCAGAGGAAGATGGTAGTGATGCGGAGAGGGGGGCGCAACGGAGAACGCGAGCTCCTTTCCACGAGCTCGGTGACGAAGATCAACCCGTCGCTCAATGCGAATAGCGAGTTCAATCAAGGGAATCCACGCTGGAAGGGAACCTCCCGGGAGAGAATCTCATCCTTTACCTCTGCGCGGAGACCCTCCAGAAAACGAGCGAGCAAAGCCGGCTCGTTCCAGCCACTGGAGGCAGCAAGAGTGCGAAACTCAATAGAGTAGTCTGTTATGGATCGATTACCTTGACATAGGGAAGACAGGGCCCTGGGAAAGCCTCCTCCCCAAAAACAGATCGATCAAAAACCCGTATCATCTCCTCCTTAAAGTCCTGATACTGGTTAGATACACTCAGCCCTTGCCTCCCCGATTGCCGTGCCACCACTCACGAGCCCGTCCAATAAGGAGAGATATGACGTAGGCGACACGAGCAGTGCTCCTGGAGTAAGTGTTGGGCTGGAGAGAAAAACACAATATCACACTGGGTGAGAAACGAGCGGCATTCAGTGGGCTCCCAGAGTAACACGGCGGGTTATTGATTTCTGGGCTCCGGAGATTCGAAAAGCCCTGGAAGTGGCCGGTGGATCGAGGCGGAGATGGTGAACCTGTTCTGTGAGGTTGGAGACTTGGGTGGCCAGGGTCTCAACGGCATGTCGAGGCAGCAGACAATTCCTGCTAGTGTCTGCTAGCATCGCTCCCTGGATCTCGACGGCTGAGTGGAGAGGATCCGAGTCGCTGGGTCCATTCTTGGTCGGATTCTTCTGTTACGGTGAGTGAATGAGGACCCAAAAGCGAACTAACTTAAACAGAGCTTCTTTAATAACCAAACGTAGGTAGGCTCAGATAGACCCGGCAGATTCCGACAGGACAGGACAAGGTTACAGCAAACATGACGATAGTCTGGCTCAGGCATGAAACACAACAAACAAGAATCCGACAAGGACAGGAACAAAAACAGAGAGAGATATAGGGGACTAATCAGAGGGAAAAGGGGAACAGGTGGGAGAAGGGGTGACGAGGTAGTCAAGAGGAGACAAGGAACAGCTGGGGAAAGCGGGGGAGAAAAGGTAACCTAATACGACCAGCAGAGGGAGACAGGGTGAAAGGAAAGGACAGAAAGACACAACATGACAATACATGACACATCTGACCAGAGTACCTTCTCCATATGTTTGGGGAGTCTCCCACATGCCTTTTGTGGGAGACTTAAAGTGGTTCCTATGGACAGATACTCAATCTCCGCTGTGGAGCTTTGCAGCTCCTTCAGGGTCTCTTTAGTCTCTTTGTTGCCTCTCTGATTAACGCCCTCCTTGCCTGATCCATGTGTTTTGGTTGGCGGCCCTCTCTTGGCAGGTTTGTTGGGGTGCCATATTCTTTCCATTTTTTAAAAATCAAATCAAATGGTGCTCCGTGTGATGTTCAAGTTTCTAAAAAAGTGTTTTTTTTTAATAAAAATTATAACCCAACCATGATCTGTACTCTCCACAACTTTGTCACTGACCTGTTTGGAGAGCTCCTTGGTCTTCATGGCTCCTTGCTTAGTGTTGTTGCAGACTCTGGGGCCTAACAGAACAGACTGATCTTCTTTAGCACAAATTATAGTCCTCCATTACATAGCCTATTGACAGTGATGAAACGTTTTTCCCGGAAATGCATAAATATTTTCAGTGATGCTATCTGCACACTGTATAATTATAGCCCTTGGGACTCGGCTGAGAAGTTCACTAATCACGTGACCACAGTGGGACGGAGGTTGGATAGGCAGGAGAGTGGAGCTAAGGCTGGTATCAGAGGGAAAACATGTATAGTACGTAGACTGTTACGTGATAGATTTGATAGCTGTCGTACTGTTGAAGTTCTCTATGGAGGACAGATGGGCACAGTACAGAAGGTTTACAGGGAACCTTGCCAAAGTTACTCATTCCCAAGGAAAGAACAAACATCAAGCATCCTGCAATAAACACTGGTTGGGGAAATGTGTCCATGTTTAATGTCACTAAAGTGAATTCCTATGGATGAGTCACTTCCAAATGCTGTGTACAGTTCTGTCAAACTACAGGAGTGCCATGGTTAATCATAGTCCACACAACAAGAGAATCCTTTGTTTTCTGGCTATGGCTCTCTGTTGCTGTGGTGGCTGGGTTTGTATGTGGTTTCGTGTGATCTTCTGCGCTGTGTCATTGGAAGACAGTTCACACAACAAAAAAAACCTGCGTTGTAGTATCTCCCTTGCGGTCTAGTACTTAGTCTTCTGCACGATGCCTCGGCCAATACTATGGTCTCTTGCCATCATGAAAAGTTTGACTTTACTTTTGAAAATCCTTCCGTTCTTCATGTCTGCGCGGTGTCTTTGTTCAGCAGAAATTCTAGTCTAGATTTGGTCATCGTCCAACATGGATTCTATGGGCACAAAGGGCCATTCTATTCGCTCAATGCCATCAAGCTTGGATGATGGCAAAGAACTGCATCCATTAGAGTATATTGTCACCGTGCTCATTAATCAAACATCTACATTAACATATAATTGAAGGGGCCCTCAACTGACCTTTTCTTTCCCGGGATCTGTACAGCACAGAACATTTCCTGGGCCGTGCTTCCTGCATCCAGGGGGATAAGGTCCCTAACTGTGCTACATAACCTCCATTTAGAGGGCATTACCCATCCTACTGAATGAACTGCCTTGAGCTCTCTGTGCAGTAGCAGTACATGGTATACCACTGCTTCACATCTGTCAAAGGACCCTTCTACAATTTCCCTCTTAAAACTCTGAAAACTTTACAGGATCAATGTTAGTCTAACTGCGCTGTCCAATTTACAGTGGCTATTACAGTGAAAGAATACCATTCTATTGTTTGAGAGAGTGCACAGTTATGAACATGAAAATGTATCAATAAACCAATTAGGCACATTTTGGCAGGCATGATACAATATTTTTAACAGGAATGCAAGGATCATCGGATCAGTCTAAAACTTTGCACCACACAAACACTGCTAACTTGCGCCTAAACTGGAATAATGCATTATGGCTTTCTCTTGCATTTCAAAGATGATGGAACATATCTAATGTGTTATATTCTCCTACATTCATTTCACATTTCCACCAACTTCTAAGTGTTTCCTTTCAAATGATACCAAGAATATGCATATCCTTGCTTCAGGTCTGAGCCACAGGCAGTTAGATTTGGGTATGTTTTTTAGGCGAAAATTTAAAAAAAAGGGTTGATCCTTAAGAGGTGTGATCTTCACCTGAAAATAGCCTCATGAACCAGACCTGTTTATATGAGGCCGTTGAGTAGTCAGATGTACTGAAGAGGAAGATCCTGGTGCCATGTGCAAGGTGGAGGCGTATTACTGTCTGCATTAATGTTAGATAATGGCTACGAGAGCTTGTTTCCGCTGGTCAGCAAGAGATGCTGTCCAACTCTGAGGCCAAAGTTAACCCTCTGTTACACTGCTACTGTTGAGAATGACAGCTGAATTCTAACGTGAAGTTTGCGAGCGTTACGTAACGAGAGTTTCATCAATCATTCATTGATGTCAATGAGAGATTTTTACAGGCATCAAGTTAAGATACGGTCTGAAGACCACGTTGAGATACTGGTTGAATCTTCTTGACAGAGACCGAGTCGTCTCAACAGCCCCACACAGATGGCGGAGTATGGTGAATCAATCAAAAACATGTACAAAGTAAACAGGTTTTAGGTAAACTAAACAGCTGTTAAACCTTACCATACCGTCTCTCCATCCAGCAGATGTTGTCTTTATCCTGCTACACTTTTTCCATGTTCCATGACTAATCCAATAAGGTATAAAAATGTTTTTTTAAAAGAATAGAGTTGCACACTCTATGTATAAACTCCCAGTGATTCTAAAGCACGGTGATGCCGAAACGTTGGTGATTTACCAAATAAATGACGGGGAGTTTACATCAAATCATTTTCTCTGGGTGTGCGCCAGCTCATGTTCCCATTCGACCGACTAATCCAAACCACAGAGAAGAGAAGGGGCCCAACCCATCCCAGCCCATAGGCAGACTCTTCACACCTGTTCATCCACCTCGTCAATTTGTGCTAATCAACAAGTACCAAAGAGAGAGACGGAATTTTTGAGTTGTGACACTGGCATCAACAAAGTCATCACTCAGTGGAGTGTCTCATCCTTGCATTCTTCCGGGGGTTCTGTCTTGTCCATCTCGTGTGGAAATTCTGCGATATCCACCTCTCTCCGTGGCGTGCGGTAAGACTTCGAAACCAGGCTAAAGCCTGCACTCTACTTAAGAGGACATTTGTAACATATGTGTCACTCAATGGAGTGGAGTCTGTTAGACACAAGAGAGGCAGCTCTAGAGATGAAAGACATCCCAATTACATGCCTCCACCGGACGCTGGCATTCCCAGGCTTGTGTTTTTCTCAATTGGCTCTGAATGATGTCTTTGGGCTGTTGCACCCTCAGGGACATGAAGATTTCAGGAAAAAGATTCCCGATTTGCAAATCTCTGGGAGATTTTGTGTAGCACTGTTAAGTCCTCAGTGACATCTGTCCGGAGGGATTTGCTGTGTCTCTTATTAACTAGAAAGAAAACAGTGACATGGTAAGTTTGTCTAGAGCTGTTAAGTCCATAGCAACAAACAGTTGAGAGCAACAGACAGAGTCAGGTCCTGAAAACGTAATCCCAGAGTCTTGAGTGTTTGAATATGATTTACTGACCTTGTCCTGATCTAGGAACAGCCAGTCACTTTTTCCATCTGCCTGGACTGAAATTGACATTCTAGTCAAAATCTGGAATCGATGAGCCTTTATTGGAATGGGTTATGTAAGTGTGTGAGTGTGTGGTTTGTTTTTCCCCTTTTCAGCAGCCTCAGGAGCATTTGTCATCGGTTGAAAGTTGGTTGGGGAAAGATCCCATCGGCAGAAGAGGGAAATGATGAATCACTTCAGATGCTCATCCTTGCTATGGTTGGTGCCAGACAGGAACCAGTGAAAAGAAAACACACTATCAAGTCCAATTGCCCCATTTCTTAAAGTTAGGCCATTTTCCCATTTGTCTTTCCTCAGGACAGAGACAGCAGACCGGCGTAAACCCTTTAGGCACCTTGTCCAGGTCAGTCACAGACGGGTCGGTGGACTAATAGAGTTATGACAGACTCAATCTTATTTTCAGAGGAAGCCTTCTCTCTCTCACCATGCATGATTGACTCAATGTGAAGAACAGCTCCTGCCTGGGGACAGAAGGGTTTTTTACACTAGAGGAAGTGGAAAAGGTGTTTGCCAGACTGGAGAGCCACACAAGGAGAGAGAGGGAGGGAGGGGGGGGGGGGCTGTGGGAACACTGTACACTCAGCTGTGGCCTTAGCAGATTAAAGAGAGAGTCTCTGCTGGCCCGTATGCAAGCAAAGACAGAATATTGTGTAGAGTGTGCACGTGCGTGCATGTGTGTGTGCATGTTTGAGGGGTGTGTCTGGAGCATTGCAGGCTTCTTTCTGTGCCACCTTGTTGTGAATCCCCTCAAGCCCTGGCTAACTCCTGGATGCTGCTCAATAGCTTGTGACTTTTTATGTGGTTTGCCACAGCCAGTTTCGACATCATAAATCCACAACTGAAGAGTTTTTATCATTTGTCTCTGATAAAGTCTGACAATGGATTGCATGTGTAACGGACTTAGCTCACTCCACAGCTAGCTTGAAATGTCGCAGATGGAGCCATCTGATTGTGGCCTTGAGTGGCTCAACCCGTTGGAACGTGGTCAAGGAGGGCAGTCACGTGTGTTAGCAAAGCAGAGGTCCCGAGTTCGACCCAGGTATGAACCGCATTGGCGGTGGAAGTGGTCCTCGCTAAGCAAGCAATCTGACGTCCATAACACGAGCGCGTACGTGTGTATGTAAGTGCGCACGGCTAGAAGGAATTATGAGAAGGGAGGAAAAGTAAGGTTCTCCCTTCCTGGCAGGAGAAACGTAGCAGTAGCAGAATGAGTTTTCCAAAAGGATGTGTGATTGACCTTGAATACAGACTGGTAAATCTGGGATAAAAACAGGTTGTTCACTAGCTCTTTGACAGCTTTACTGTGTTGTTCATCCCAAATGGAAACACAAGCTGCTTTTCAAAATGTACTTTTTGGAATGTTTGCAAACAATTTGACGATAGACAATATTTAACATGCAGTTCTGGATTTATTATTGTGTATAACACTCTTTGCTTTTATTGGTAATCACAGTCCTGTTGTCTATGATTTATAGTATATTATAAACTGGTGGTTCGAGCCCTGAATGCTGATTGGCTGACAGCCCTGGTATATCAGGCAGTATACCATGGGTATGACAAAACATTTATTTTTACTGCTCTAATTACATTGGTAACCAGCTTATAATAGCAATAAGGCACCTTGGGTTTGTGGTACAGTATATGGCCAATATACCACGGCTAAGGGCTGTAATCCAGGCAATCTGCATTGCATCGTGCATAAGAACAGCCCTTAGCCGTGGTATATTGGCCATATATCACAACCCCGAGGTCCTTATTGCTTAATTGTATCTTTATATTTCATTTCAGCATTAATCAGCACTGAGCAAATCAATCTACAGTAACTCTGTTGGTGGTCTGACTGTTCAGTCCCCATTGCTCAGGTCCAGACACATAGATACAAACACAAATACGTCCAGGCCTGACAGACCAAGCTCACACACAAAACCTCACACACTTTGCCAACAGGTGCCTCGTCAATCACCTGAGCAGCAACAGACAGCAACATAGACTAATGGCTCCTTTCTGCAGAAGACTCCCATATTTGACCCCCCCCCCCCCCCCCCCTGCAGCCGTCATTTCCACTGGCACACACAGACCTGTCTCTCACCATTCCACACTGGCACTGTATCAGACTCAGCAGAAATGTAATCCCAGTCACTGAGAGTTGACCGAGGTCCCCTACTAACAAGGGAGCTCAAAAAAACGTTGGTAAAAAATGCTAATGTGCACCAGCGATAAGTCTTGGTCCTGTTACTCAATTAATAATCAAGACAGACAAGTAGTTGCTGCCCTGCATCCCTGCATTCGCTATATAGTGCACTACTTTTGACCAGAGCCCTATGGGCACTATAGGAATAGGGGTCATTTGAGACAGAACCAAAGCACAGATCATGTGTAGCCTTCACTCACCTTGCTAGCAAATATTTAATAATTGCATCTCACAACCGCAGTAATTATTTTATTTTCCAAGGTAATTCCTTACAGTACACGGAGGGTATTTTACAGGATGTTTGCGAGAGGCGTGCCTATGCACGTCTTCACAGTAACAGTAGACTAGTGTGTGGGTGGATGAGTTCATTGCATTGGGTGCTTGTTGGGACTGGGGGGGGGGGGGGACCAGCTGTCTCGAGCAGATGAAGGGGATGATGGAGGAGGGTAGAGGGAGTGGAAGGATTGGAGGGGGGTGGAGGAGGGGAGACGCGTGGTCTGATAATGCATCTGGGAGTACAACACCGTGGATGCAAAACACTTCCTGTCTGTCAGTCTGTCTCTCATGCCTGAAGAAAACACAGTGGCACTCAAAGCCCTCGTCCTCACTAGACTAGCGATATGCACCAGATACCTAAGACTCTGCAGATTGAGGTATACAGCGCAAGGTACTGTACTATACATGAGTTGTTTGCCTCCGGAGGTAGATATAAATCCTGAGATACTGTATCTTTTCAAACGTGTATTCAGGTGCCATTATCTTGGGAGTTCTATGGTCCTGGATCATACCTGGCTGGATCTCAAGTGTAATACTGTCATTTTGTCTTGTCATCTACTGTTTTCATGGACTCCCTACGCTCATTTGAGGAATTACTAGGAAAGTTTAGTAAGTGGAATCTTGATCAAGTGATGGCCAGGCCACTTCCGCAGTGGATCCCAGGAAAAAACTCAGATTCCCGCCTTGTGTATGGTAATATTTCACTAAGATGGCCTGTGCTAGTGGTGAATGACTGTGTGTGTACGGTATCTTACAGTATGTGTGTAACAACAACACAGACAAAACTGTCCAACTACAAATATACAGTAGTATTATAGTACTCTTATAGTATTATACTATAGTATTATCCCACTGTGTGGATGTAAAAAAAAAGACTGTAACCCAGTAAGTGTGACAGTGTGACAGATGGTGCAGAAAGAACATTGGCAGACATGTCACCATGTGCCAAAAGCCATTCCTCCCAGTCCCAGCCACCACCTGACCCCCGTGTTCGTTTATCTGACTTCCAGCCATCTGTAGAGTGCTTAGGGCTGTCGGCCAGGGAGCGGCCTTGCTATTCCTGTGTCAAGTCTGGGAATCAGGTCTGGATTCCTGGAGCACTGAGCCCAGGGTGTCGGGAGGGGGGGCAATGTTCCTCTCCTCATATACTGTGACTGATCCTCATCGCAAAGTTCCCTGACCCGCTGCCCGTCCTGTCCTATTAATATGAAGGTCTGGGTAACCTTGCCACAACCTACAATAGATCCAACCATAGAACTCCAATCCGTTCTCCTGGCATTGTTAATGGATTTGTCATTGTAGATGTGTCATGAGATGGGATGAAGTGGTAGTTCACTGCCTTGTATGTTTTAGAAAGCATGCAGAGTATCCCGACGTCATGGCACATCATAGCTTCAGGCATCACAACTTCCTTCAATAGAATTTGTGGAACTTTATGTGACCCCATATGTATTTCAACTGGCGCTGGGCTATTGCTGTGTACATAAACAAACAGAATGTAACAAAGGCACTTCAGCTGTGTCTCCAAAGAGGGTTGGTCTTGTTACCGTAGATACCGTACACATTGTTTTGTCAGAACGCACAGTAACATTTCTACTTTTCCTTGTCCCCTTTTTGTAACGATCACAGGATGAATCTATGTGAACATTTGACTGATCTGAGTCCTGTGTCCTTTTTTAGACGAAACTGCCGGTGCTGCTGCTGGGTAGTTCAGTGACCTGAGGCCTGGTGAGTTCGTTGTGGCCATCGGCAGCCCCTTCTCCCTGCAGAACACGGTCACCACAAGGTATCGTCAGCACCACCCAAAGAGGAGGCAAGGAGCTGGCTGAGGAACTCTGATATGGAATACACCAGACGGACGCTATCATCAACGTGAGGAATACATACACATCATCGCACACGCGCACACACGCACACACACACACACACAGCTGTGATCTATATCAGCACAGGGCATTTTAGTTGTGGAATGCACAACAGTAGCTCCTCCTTATCCTTATTATCTACCATTGATCAGCCCTTAACCTGAATGCTGCCTTTTCAGTATTGGGAACTCTGGCGGACCCTGGTCAATCTGTAAGATATCATTGTTATTGATAAGACTGCATCTCCTAGAATATGTTTCATGTAAATCTATGAGACGTCTGGAGGACGCATTATGAATCCATATGAAACCTTGGCAAGCAGTTACACTTACAGCATTTAGCGATAGCACCATTGTTTTTATCCACATAAGTAAAGAGACTATGTTCTCAAAAGCAGCGTTTAGTAGGTTTTATTGACAAACGTGGCATTAAATACGTACAGTGGAGCTAATGAGCTGAAAGTGGAACTGGGACTAAGAGACCTCTGTGGGTGTGTGTGTGTTGTGTGTGTGTGTGTTGTGTGTGTGGTGCCTATGTGTGTGTGTGTTGTGTGTGTTGTGTGTGTGTGTGTGTGGTGTGTGTGTGTGGTCGCCTGCATCTCCGCTTGTCTTGTCTTCAATCTATAGTTGTTATCATCAAAAAAACTAAAATAACAGCTATATACTGTACACTATACTCAATCTTTTGTTTTTTGCATCAATCTCTCTTCAAAGCAAAGTAGAGAATTTTAGGTTCTTCCCCACCGAATAACAGCAACAAACAAGCCTGGGTATCATACCAGTGTCTGGAACCACGAACAAGGTCGCATGCTCTCTCCGCTCTGTCTAAATGATTAAATCTAAAAAAATTCTAAAACAGCCAGCTAATGTTATACTATACTCAATCTTTTTGTTTGTTTCCATCCACATCTCTCTTCAACGCAGATTCCTGCTTTTATTTTCGCACCGAAAGCTACAAACAAGCGGGTCTCCATTGGCCAGGTCCTGAGCTAGAGACGAGCGCAAACCAATGCGCTTAGGAGCGAATAAATTTAAATAATTGAGGTGCACAGCCAGCTAATGTTTTGACAAAGACAGGGTGGGGTGGGGGAAATCAAATACTTAAAAAAATGGGGGGGTTATGACAAATAAGATTAACTTAAATAAGGACCGGTGCACTCATTGTTTTATTTTCAATTACATTTTGTACATTGCCTAGTCTATTTATAGATCAAACAAAAACAGCAGACTTGTTTAATGCTTAAATTTTTTGGGGACAAACTTTTCCAAAGTGCATAACAATGGTAATATGAGTTTCTAACTTCACAGGTGAGAAAGTCTATAATTAGATGTGTAGTATTGGTGGCACTGTACCTCATTAAATAAATCAAAGAGTGGGCATCAGAAAAACCGTATTGACATTATTCGTCAGGTAACTTGACATATTGGGAAACAAAGGATAATGACATGTCCCCATGGACCAGACTAGGAAGGATGCAAACAAAAAGACTGCAGAAAAGTGTATGTTGAGGGGGACATCGTGTGGTAGAATAAAGAAATACTCTCAACTTCGTTTTTTACCCTCAACTTCATACATTTCAATATGAGTTTTAGGTAGTTAAATTTAGTTGTGAACCAACAAATTATTGTTAACCATAATGCCCAACTTTGTTAGAGAGGAAACATGATAATCTCATTTGCACATAGTAGACTATGACCCTAGCCTTCCAGGAGGAATGTGTATGCAGCTATATTGCTCTCTGCTGGCCATCCATGGAATAGTTGTTTAAATGTTTAAGCTCTTTACCTGGAGGCGTTTCTGACACATAAGAATGCGAACTATTGAAAAAAAACGTGTAGACCTATTGCAGACGATTTCATTGACATATGGCTACATTCATCGACCTACTAAAACCTGACAACCAAATGTAAACTCTTAGTTGTCTGAAAAAAAATAAGAATGAAATACTAATAACATCTCTCATACCATGTACATGGTGCAAATGTACCATACCACACAAATTATAAACAACCACACCATCCACCAATGATAAAGTACTTGGAGTCTATCATCAGCAACAGGAAAGGCAGATGAAATCAGACGCACACTTTGATGTCCAGATGAGATGTGCTCCTGGCGAACTCCTTCAGCTTCCTGACTCCCTCCTTCGATAACTTGTTGTCAAACATCCTGAGCAAAGAGACAAAGTCACAATGAAATGTCAACATATGTAAAAGACTATCTTGTTCAAATAGCAGGAAATTGAGCAGATAACAGTATCAATGCTGAGTAAGCTAAACTACAACTGCTAAAGGTTGCAGACGCATACCTCCAGATTAGAATTGGAATGACTCAATGTTTTATAAGAAATGTATTCATTACAGCATATACAGTACATGGTGTGTGTGTGTGTGTGTGTGTGTGTGTGTGTTGCTCACCAGAGATGTTCCAGAGTGTATTCTCAGTCAGTGCTTCCATGAGGAGTTCTGCTCCCTATCAGTAATCTGGTTGTCACGGAGCCTGAGGAACACAAAAACAAGTCTATTGCTAATATTGTTTTACTTGACTAAAAGCCTATGGTCGAGGTCAATCCAGACAGATTAAACCTTGGTACAGCAATAGTGCGCATCTCTGTTTGTTTGAATCAAGCCTTATTCTTGTAAATACCTCGTGTGAACTGACATGAGAATATGAGAGAACTTGACCACAGATGTGTAACTAGGCTGTTTTTAACCGCAAAGTATGACATCTTTCATAGCAGTGCTTTCTCATCTTCACCTGATATCTTTAAGTGTATGATTGGTCCGCAGTAGATCCGCCAGACAGCCCGCTCCCACATCGCCAATGTGATTGATGGCCATCCTTAAACCATGGAATGATGGCAGACAATGTGAGAAACTGCTTTATAATGAGTTTTATTGACTACCTGTAGCCTATCCGAGCATTGATATCCTGTGTTACCTGAGGTCGACCACTGTGTGGTTGTCTTTCAGTCCTTCTGTAAGCACCTTGAGTCCCTTACAACCCAGTCTTGTCCCCACCACCCTGGAACCAGAACAATTACACAGGGTCGTGTTCATTAGGGCATGCCATGGAAAATGTTTTAAACCGCTTTGCGGTTTATTAGGAAAATTAGCCTTTTTTTATTGTACCATGTAGTCCTTCCAAGGTGGTGATCATTTATCCCATCCAACTATTCTCTCTGCATCAATTAGCCCTTATACTGTACTCACCACAGTCTCTCGACACGGCAGTCTGGGCTCTGCAGGGCACAGGCTAACACAACTGCCCCCTCTGGACCCAGTGGATTCTGCGCTAGCCTTTATGAGGAAAGAATTCACAGGGTTTTCATTCTCATGTATCAAGAAACAAATACAGTTGAAGAAAAAAAAAAAACTAACTTCCTCTTTGTGTTTGGAACAAGGCTGATTTAAGGTGTTACACATGACTTAGCCCACCTGAGGGTGCTGAACAGAGGGAGTACAGGCAGCAGTCTGCGCAGGCCGTCTGCGTCCAGCCCCTGGGCCTCCAGATTCAGATCCTGCAGGTCTGGGTCAGCTGCAGCAGGAAGGCCAGCTCGCTCCAGTCCCTCTTGGCTGGGCCAGACTGGTCTGGGTCTGTTGTTGGGCCAGGACCTGCAGCCAGCCTTGTAGACGCTGGGCCAGCCTGGTCCTGGGCCCTCGTACAGGCAGTGACACACGTTGACCTGCCTCTCTGGACTCAGTCTGCCACATTGGAGCTGGGAGTGGAGCAGGCTCAGGAGAAAGGGAGGGGTGGGAGGAGGAGGAGAGGGTACGGGCAGAGAGGAGGAGGGCGATGGGAGTATTTGTGATCTGCCTCGGAATAGTCCATCCAGGATGACACGGGTTTGAGGTACCAATAAGCCAGATACAAATCTACCCAAGGAGATGAATCCAAAATAATGTACAATTAATGGAGGGAGAAAAATAAGTTAACAAAGAGATATTTTCTGAATTGTTAACATGGGATGAAGTGAATTAGAAAACACAACACTACAACACTACTTCTGCCTATATATATATGTACACATTATTTTACCTACCTGCAGAAGAGGTCCATGTGACCAGACTGATGGTGTCCACCCCAGGAGAAAGCCTTCTTGACATATCTGCGCAGGAGCCGTCTGGGCCTCAGCAGCTTATTAGCAGTGGAGGTTAACACTTTGTACAGGGCGACTGGAAAAAGGGCTACACCAACGGCTGACTTGAGCCCTGAGAACGGATCTGAGCCGGAGAGGGCCTGCAGGACATAGTACAGAGCTGCCAGGAACTCCTGTACACTAGTATGGATGAAGTGGAAGCTCCTCTGGCAGGTGAGCGAGGCCCGGTCCTCTCGGAGGATCTCCACCAGGAAGGTCTTGGACAGCCCACTGCAGTCCAGGGAGAAAGAGCTCAGATCAGCCTGGTCGAAGAGGAAGCGTCGCTCCAGCAGGCCCTTGAAGGCCAGGGCTCCCAGGTCTCTCAGCATGGGCCGCATCTCCTGTAGGACCTGCGGGGCCTCCTGGAGACACTGCGGGCTGCAGCCTTCCTGACTGTGGCCCTCCCCGTGGAACACCAGGATGGACTTGAGAAAGCAACAGTAGATCTCTGTGATGGTGATGGGCTTGACATGGCCGCTCATTAACATCACCCTGGGAACAGTGGAGGAGAAAGTGGAGGGGGTTGGAGTGGCTTCTTCAGCCTTGTTGTTGGAGGTGGAAGTATCACTGGAGCCTGCTGGCATTGTCCTAGCTGTATTGGGCAGAGTGGTGGTGGTGACTTGGCTAAGGCAGCAGGGGGCTCTATCACGCAGGGCAGTGGAGACGATCCAGCAGAAGGCTGGTATACGACACATGAGCTGGAGGGGCTGGTAGGAGGAAACGTAGCCCCACATGGCAGAGGCCACCAGGGGAGAGTTGCAGCTCTGCTCAAAGTAGTGCCTCTGCTGGTCTTTAGAGAAGCCCAGGATGCTGTAGAGCTGGGTCACCAGCAGGGGAGGGACCTTGGAGACGGCATGGGGCCGCGATGTGACCAGGATGGAGATACCGGGGAGGAGGTGACCCTTGATCAAGTTCACCACCATCTCCCCCATGCCCAGCTTCCGCTCTGGGTCCGAGCACTTGGGGCTCCGCTCAAATTCCAGGGGGAAGCCGAACTCATCGAGCCCGTCTAAGATGAGTAGGATCCGGCCAGGTTGGGAGTCAATGACCCAGGGCAGGACAGGTTTGAGGTGGCTGTAGTGCACCAGGAGAAGCTCCTGCAGGCTCTGAGGCTCACTGAGCAGATTGAGCTCTCTGAAGGAAAGGGACAGGACTATCTTCTGGGATCCAGAGTCCTTTGCCCATTCATGAGCCAGCCGTCTCACCACCGTGGTCTTTCCACTGCCGGCCACCCCCGAGAGCAGACTCACGTCCTCTCCTGGAACAGACAGCAGACTCTGGCAGACATCTTGAAAGGTACAGACCTGGTCCTGGCTCCGCAAGGCATCACCCACCATGGCTACCTCGTGCTGGTGGTACTGCAGGGGAACAGTGTAGCCCACGCACCTGGACAATGTGATATCTGTAAAGGAACAAGACTCATCACTACTGTCTGAACTACTACACCTAATAGTCCTGATACTAAGGTAATCAGTGGGACTGTGCTGCCTGCCTAATATGTCCTTGTGTTTCCTCAAGTGCTCCTGCATGTTGGTTGGACCAGAGTCACTGCTGCTGGGTCCAGAGCCCTCGGGTGGGATAGCTGCCACCATAGACTCAGACTCCGTGTTGGCTCTCTGTGACTGTAGAACATGAAAGAAGGCTCGACAGGCTTCTTCTCCACGCCCGTGTAGCACATCCAGCAGATTCCTCATGGAGTCCCTCACTCCCAGGCGACCCCCCCCTCTCACCAGGCTGAGGTCTTCCTCAGTAAGAGCCCCTACCTGGTAAAGAAGCTCCTGGAGGTGGGTGACATTTTGACTCCAGCTCTCCACCAGTTGCACACGGCGCTTCTGTAGTGCTATACTGCATGGCCCCACCGCCATTGTGGGGACTGGGGAGACTCACTCTTGCGGTGACTGGTTACACAGAATCTATTTGTCTATTGTCCACTTATTCAATAACACACAAGACTCACAAGCGAAGTGGTTTGAATATGGAAGTGGTTTTAAGAAGTGGGTGAAGATCTGCTTTCCCTTTCCTTTCCATAAATTGAGGCATTGTTTTCAGCATAGAATGGCACAATACAGGTCCACGGAGTCACAATTGTCATTTCAGCCATGGCCTGAAACAGGAAATATCATTAAGAAATTCAAATTATTAGGACTTCAAAACTTGATGTAAGCCTAAGAGGAATCATGTGACATTGTAGCTTAGGCTATAAAACAAACTTGTCAACTATAAATGTTCATGTATGTTATTCTATTTAAATTAAGTCAACGTAAATAGAAAAGAAATAGCATGCATATATTTCTTTATGTGATATTGGGCTTCCCAAAACAGAGCAAGATTCCATAATAACTTAACATGTGTAATGACATGATTATTACAAAAAAAGGCATGGCATCAGTGACATCAAGGTGTCACAAAGTGTAAAATGAATTTAAAATATATATATATATATATATACACAAATAAAGAGTAGAAACATAAATAGAATGATTACTAAAAAGCAACTTACCCCTCCCTTTTGAAAGTGAAACTAACAAGGAAAGACTTGAAAACTTTCCCAAATGATGAACCACTGGAAAAGCTAGCCTATAAGTGAACAGTGATTGACTGCCGATGCCACATTTTTAAATAACAGCTCAAAAATATTATTAAAGCCTGGTGTGTTGGTTTTTATACACCGATAGAGCAGAGAGACTATTCAAACTCAAGACCAGAAATTATGTCAAGTTCCTCATCACATCAGAGGATTGCATCACTTCGTACAGTCCCTTGAGATCAAAACCCCATTTCAACATGTTGCAAGATGGTACGTTTCAGATGTTCTGGCTTAGGACTATAAAGACTGCACAGTAAAAAAAAAATCAGACTAGGCCTAACTTTACTTGCATAATCTAGTTAGGGTACATTTCTGATGTGCCAGAAAAGGCTGGATATTCTGTCCAGAGTTTGGATTCAATCAAAACACTGAAATCCCGTTTAGGGTTCTATCAAATACACTTAAAGGGATAGTTCACCCAAATTAGAAAACATTAGTTTCCGAACCCTGTAAGAAATCCGGGACAAGGTATGACAGCAAGCCATGCTTTGGTTGTGGACCTGGTCACTGTTTTAAAACAAAACACTTTTTAGCATGAGGCACAATCCAATGCCAGTAACTGGTACCCAGCTATATCAGTATATCAGCTAAACTAACTCATGGATTGATTGTCCATTGGCTGCTTACATGGTAAAGGAAACCAATATGTTATTTTGTCATTTGGGTGAACTATCCCATTTAAAATGCACCAAATTATCAAGGAAGTAAGTTTGTAATGAAGGACCCAGACAGAATCAATAAGTTTATTTTGACATTTTAGTATTTTCTTTAGTGCGTTGGTCTAATTCTACATGATTGTGCATACAGTAACTCAGGACTAAACATATGTATTGTAAATTATTAAACATAGGGAGACAGGCTTTACAGAAAATCTATGACATTTTAAAGGAGGAATCAGATTTGAGGTATATATATATATATATACTTTTTTTTACTCTGGAATAAGTGACATCGTCAAGGAGGTATTTGTCACTGAATTTCATACAAAATTGGTTGTATTCCTATTAAACTCAAGGCACATTAACTAATTTTGAACAAGACAAAATGCATGTTACACTTTTACAAAGCCTCACTTGGCTCAAATGTCGTATTAGTGCACAGAACAATAGTCTGGTTCCAGATCTGTTTGTGCTGTCTGGCATTGGAATTGGCAAGCGAGCACAAACAGATCTGGGACCAGGCGAAGCAAACACATCTCCAACCAGGAAAATAACACTTTAATTGACATATAAATCATTCAACAGACATTGCATCCACTATTGCTTCTTTGTCTAATGTCAGTGCAGTAACACACCTTTATTTAGGCATATTGCACCTGTCTTACCGTTCATTCATTGGGTTGTCAGCTGTACACAGTTCAGAGGCTGGGTCATAGAGGGAGGAGGAGGGGAGGGGCACTCAAGAGGCAATGCAAAGAAGCAGCAGCACAGGAATGTGAAGAGCGAAAAACGCAGCTCAGAAAGTCACAGCTGGGGAGAGGTGCGTAGATTCAATCTATGAACGGTGGTGTCACTCACGTGGGTCATACCAATAGACCTCTGGTTTGTTACAAAGATTGATAAGTGTTCCTAAGGATGTTACCATTGATTTGTGTGCTTTCTGTGAAGAACACCCTTGGTTATGAGTATATCCTACGATGTCAGTATTAAACACCACGGAAATAGTTAACTGCACTTGAATGCTGTGCATAGGGCCTCATCGCTCTTGCAGATCTGGGTTTGGAAGTGCCAATCAAAACAATAACAGCATGTCCCCATCACAAAGCTAGCACAAACATCCTCATCAGGAAAAGATTGGTAAATGTGTTAAAATAAGTAATGAGTGTTGTTCTGACTACTACTATATCCTGGTGAGCTGCTACACATAACCAGAGTACGGATATGGCAGCCTGGGAACTTGACACAATGGAAAGCAAATGGATCATAGCATGTTTCCAAAAGCTTTTACTCTACAGGTTTAACTTGGGAGTGAAATGGGTGTGTGTGTGTGTGTGTGTGTACAGCATGCTTTTGTCTTTCTCTGAAGTATTTTTCCACAGGTCATCCTGAGGGAAAACGAGACATATCGGTCTCTAACAACAGTGGACTCAATGTCATCCCCAAAGTGTCATTGTTTAATTGGTGTATCGGCATAAATAATCCATTAACAATAACTTAGTAAAGGAGAAAGGCACAATCGTTGGGAGCAAACAAGCGATAAATGGAAAGACAAAACCGTTTTCTATTCTCCCCCCCCCCCCATTTTCATTCTCACGCCTTTTTCCTAATTTCTCTCTCACTTTCTTTATCTCTTATATATTGTAAAGACCATTCACTATGGTGTTTCCATTATAAATCTAATTTCAACATTCTGCTTACCAAAATGCTTTGGTTTACGCTTTCATTTGGGCTAAATGATATCTACATCAAAGAATGATTCAGTGATCTATGGCACAGCACAGACCAAATTCTGACCACATTCTGGACAGTATGCTCTGGGTCAAAGGTCACACACCCACATGACTTCTCTGTTGATATCCTTCGATTTCAAAAACCCCAAGAGTATTGCGTCCGAGTCGAAAACAAGTTTGAAAGAACAACTATTCTTATGAACTTCTCTACCAAACTCCCTGCTCCTCGATAGTTTATAACAAACCTAACCTACATACCATCAGCCATGTACTGCATCTCCACTTTTAACAAAAGCCTCTGCCCCAAACAGTTAAAAGAGTAGTATCAGAGAGGGTGTAAAGTCTACACTGCTGAACAGAGAAAATATTGTGAAAAAATAATGACAGAAAGAAAAAGCAAAGGAGACCCAATACACCCTCATTGATTGCTTGGTCATGTTCCCAAATTAAGCAAGACAGGCATAAGTAGTGCAGGAAAAAAAATGCACCAAAACATTGTTATTCCTTGGCTTCATATATAAAATCATGATATTCAAATAACAAGTATTATTCCCAAAAATATATAAACATAAATATCAATTAGTTTCACTGGACTTTTTCTTAATTGGAAGCACATGCCGTTCGTGTAGCGAGAGCTGGCATTTGATTGGCTTAGGCAGAGCCTGGTCTGCGGTTGAGATTGGTGAATAGGAGCATATTCCAGGAAGGACTTCCTTGGCGTGGTCAGATGATCAGTCATTGCTATCATCTTGAGTTCAGTCGAGGGGCAGTCTAAAACAGTTCAGGGAAGACAGAGGTAACCATTACAAAGAAGTTATCTTAACCAATCAATCAATGATTGTTTCAAGTTATCTTCACAATGTAAACATGCAGAACAAAATGGTCTCTACCCGAGATACACCTACAATGAAAATCAATGTACAGTTTTCACAGTTAACAAAACAATCATGTCCTACACTATGCTGTAGACTTCACACAACAACCACCAGCTTAAAAAGTAAAGTACAATTAGCTTATATAAATACGAGTGCAGGAGAATTAATCAATCAACACCGACTCCAATCATGCAGTATTGATGTTCCAACCTACTGTATTAGTCCTGTAGGGGAGGACTGATGCTTTATATCCCTCCGTTATTCCGACTCACCACTGAGAGGTGGCCATTCTTCGCCTTGGCAACCAGCAGCTCAGAGCCAGAGGTGAAGTCTATGATCCCTTCTCTACCTTGGCCCATCGTGAAAGTTATACTGGGAGAGAGAGAGAGAGAGAGATGAGGTGCAGTTAATTTACAGCCACCCCCAAAAAACCCCGATATCAAATGAAACTAATCAGATTGCATGGTGATGTATCACTGGTGTCTATGAATTCAGGTCCTGACAACTGATGGCAGTGCTCCCTGATGGCAGTGCTCCCTGTGAGCCCCTTTGCGTCAAGAGCGTGTTACATATTTATAAAGTCTGAACTGTAAATGTTAGGAACGTACAGCTATTTCTCAATGAAAGCTGACACTCCGCTGATTAACACGGTATACGGCTTATCTAGTTCCGGTATCTGTGTCAGGGCAACAACTCACCTTCCCTGGTTGATGTTGATGCTGTTGACCTTGTCAGCACAGATGGCCACTTTGGTCAGGGTCTCGATGATGTGGTCACTCTGCAGCACCACATCTCCCTACAGACCAGAGGAGACAGGAGAGGAGTTACAGAGCTACATCTTCACTACTAGCCGGGTCCCAGGTCGATTTGTGTTTGGCGTGACAATGTCAATATGTGTTGGCAAGACCGCACAAACAGATCTGGGATCAGGCTACTTCACCTAACAGGCATTGGTTAAGTATGTCATAACCCGTGTGTAATGGGGTTATGACCATGTTATGACTGCGTAAGATGGAGCTGAGGTCAGCCTCACCTTCTGTTTCTTGTCTTCAGTGGGCACATGCAGTACGAAGACGCCATCACTGAGAGAGCTGACTGAAATGCCTGAGGACAAGACAGACAGACAGGGAAGAGAAATGGTCAATGGGAGAACTATGAGCATCACTCAGACCAACTCAGTATGGCCTCTGTAAGGACCCCAGAAAACAACTCCATTTCAATTCATTCAATTTAAGTAAGCAAAAACATCAATTGAAATGCCATTGACACCCCAACCCATCCTCTCCCCCGAACCCTGTGACCCCTGACCTTTGAGGGCGGCGTAGTCGATGCGCTGCTTGAGCTTGGCCTCCTCCACGATGACAGCACTGTTGGAGGTGAGCAGCAGCTGCCTTGGTCGCGCCTTGTAACCCTTCCTGTCGTACTTGGTCACTGGGACTGCATACTGAGGAGAGGGAAGGGGACATTATTAGTCTTGTAACCCTTCCTGTCGTACTTGGTCACTGGGACTGCATACTGAGGAGAGGGAAGGGGACATTATTAGTCTTGTAACCCTTCCTGTCGTACTTGGTCACTGGGACTGCATACTGAGGAGAGGGAAGGGGACATTATTAGTCTTGTAACCCTTCCTGTCGTACTTGGTCACTGGGACTGCATACTGAGGAGAGGGAAGGGGACATTATTAGTCTTGTAACCCTTCCTGTCGTACTTGGTCACTGGGACTGCATACTGAGGAGAGGGAAGGGGACATTATTAGTCTTGTAACCCTTCCTGTCGTACTTGGTCACTGGGACTGCATACTGAGGAGAGGGAAGGGGACATTATTAGTCTTGTAACCCTTCCTGTCGTACTTGGTCACTGGGACTTCATACTGAGGAGAGGGAAGGGGACATTATTAGCCTTGTAACCCTTCCTGTCGTACTTGGTCACTGGGACTGCATACTGAGGAGAGGGAAGGGGACATTATTAGTCTTGTAACCCTTCCTGTCGTACTTGGTCACTGGGACTGCATACTGAGGAGTGGGAAGGGGACATTATTAGTCTTGTAACCCTTCCTGTCGTACTTGGTCACTGGGACTGCATACTGAGGAGTGGGAAGGGGACATTATTAGTCTTGTAACCCTTCCTGTCGTACTTGGTCACTGGGACTGCATACTGAGGAGAGGGAAGGGGACATTATTAGTCTTGTAACCCTTCCTGTCGTACTTGGTCACTGGGACTGCATACTGAGGAGTGGGAAGGGGACATTATTAGCCTTGTAACCCTTCCTGTTGTACTTGGTCACTGGGACTGCATACTGAGGAGAGGGAAGGGGACATTATTAGTCTTGTAACCCTTCCTGTCGTACTTGGTCACTGGGACTGCATACTGAGGAGTGGGAAGGGGACATTATTAGTCTTGTAACCCTTCCTGTCGTACTTGGTCACTGGGACTGCATACTGAGGAGTGGGAAGGGGACATTATTAGTCTTGTAACCCTTCCTGTCGTACTTGGTCTCTGGGACTGCATACTGAGGAGTGGGAAGGGGACATTATTAGTCTTGTAACCCTTCCTGTCGTACTTGGTCTCTGGGACTGCATACTGAGGAGTGGGAGGGGGGACATTATTAGTCTTGTAACCCTTCCTGTCGTACTTGGTCACTGGGACTGCATACTGAGGAGAGGGAAGGGGACATTATTAGCCTTGTAACCCTTCCTGTCGTACTTGGTCACTGGGACTGCATACTGAGGAGAGGGAAGGGGACATTATTAGTCTTGTAACCCTTCCTGTCGTACTTGGTCACTGGGACTGCATACTGAGGAGAGGGAAGGGGACATTATTAGCCTTGTAACCCTTCCTGTCGTACTTGGTCACTGGGACTGCATACTGAGGAGAGGGAAGGGGACATTATTAGTCTTGTAACCCTTCCTGTCGTACTTGGTCACTGGGACTGCATACTGAGGAGAGGGAAGGGGACATTATTAGTCTTGTAACCCTTCCTGTCGTACTTGGTCACTGGGACTGCATACTGAGGAGTGGGAAGGGGACATTATTAGCCTTGTAACCCTTCCTGTCGTACTTGGTCACTGGGACTGCATACTGAGGAGAGGGAAGGGGACATTATTAGTATTGTAACCCTTCCTGTCGTACTTGGTCACTGGGACTGCATACTGAGGAGTGGGAAGGGGACATTATTAGCCTTGTAACCCTTCCTGTCGTACTTGGTCACTGGGACTGCATACTGAGGAGTGGGAGGGGGGACATTATTAGTCTTGTAACCCTTCCTGTCGTACTTGGTCACTGGGACTGCATACTGAGGAGAGGGAAGGGGACATTATTAGTCTTGTAACCCTTCCTGTCGTACTTGGTCACTGGGACTGCATACTGAGGAGAGGGAAGGGGACATTATTAGCCTTGTAACCCTTCCTGTCGTACTTGGTCACTGGGACTGCATACTGAGGAGAGGGAAGGGGACATTATTAGTCTTGTAACCCTTCCTGTCGTACTTGGTCACTGGGACTGCATACTGAGGAGAGGGAAGGGGACATTATTAGTCTTGTAACCCTTCCTGTCGTACTTGGTCACTGGGACTGCATACTGAGGAGTGGGAAGGGGACATTATTAGCCTTGTAACCGTTCCTGTCGTACTTGGTCACTGGGACTGCATACTGAGGAGAGGGAAGGGGACATTATTAGTCTTGTAACCCTTCCTGTCGTACTTGGTCTCTGGGACTGCATACTGAGGAGAGGGAAGGGGACATTATTAGTCTTGTAACCCTTCCTGTCGTACTTGTCTCTGGGACTGCATACTGAGGAGTGGGAAGGGGACATTATTAGCCTTGTAACCCTTCCTGTCGTACTTGGTCACTGGGACTGCATACTGAGGAGAGGGAAGGGGACATTATTAGTCTTGTAACCCTTCCTGTCGTACTTGGTCTCTGGGACTGCATACTGAGGAGTGGGAAGGGGACATTATTAGCCTTGTAACCCTTCCTGTCGTACTTGGTCACTGGGACTGCATACTGAGGAGTGGGAAGGGGACATTATTAGCCTTGTAACCCTTCCTGTCGTACTTGGTCACTGGGACTGCATACTGAGGAGTGGGAAGGGGACATTATTAGCCTTGTAACCCTTCCTGTCGTACTTGGTCACTGGGACTGCATACTGAGGAGTGGGAAGGGGACATTATTAGCCTTGTAACCCTTCCTGTCGTACTTGGTCACTGGGACTGCATACTGAGGAGTGGGAAGGGGACATTATTAGCCTTGTAACCCTTCCTGTCGTACTTGGTCACTGGGACTGCATACTGAGGAGTGGGAAGGGGACATTATTAGCCTTGTAACCCTTCCTGTCGTACTTGGTCACTGGGACTGCATACTGAGGAGTGGGAAGGGGACATTATTAGTCTTGTAATCCTTCCTGTCGTACTTGGTCACTGGGACTGCATACTGAGGAGTGGGAAGGGGACATTATTAGCCTTGTAACCCTTCCTGTCGTACTTGGTCACTGGGACTGCATACTGAGGAGTGGGAAGGGGACATTATTAGCCTTGTAACCCTTCCTGTCGTACTTGGTCACTGGGACTGCATACTGAGGAGTGGGAAGGGGACATTATTAGTCTTGTAACCCTTCCTGTTGTACTTGGTCACTGGGACTGCATACTGAGGAGTGGGAAGGGGACATTATTAGCCTTGTAACCCTTCCTGTCGTACTTGGTCACTGGGACTGCATACTGAGGAGTGGGAAGGGGACATTATTAGCCTTGTAACCCTTCCTGTCGTACTTGGTCTCTGGGACTGCATACTGAGGAGTGGGAAGGGGACATTATTAGCCTTGTAACCCTTCCTGTCGTACTTGGTCACTGGGACTGCATACTGAGGAGTGGGAAGGGGACATTATTAGCCTTGTAACCCTTCCTGTCGTACTTGGTCACTGGGACTGCATACTGAGGAGTGGGAAGGGGACATTATTAGTCTTGTAACCCTTCCTGTCGTACTTGGTCACTGGGACTGCATACTGAGGAGTGGGAAGGGGACATTATTAGTGGGGCTTGTAACCCTTCCTGTTGTACTTGGTCACTGGGACTGCATACTGAGGAGTGGGAAGGGGACATTATTAGTCTTGTAACCCTTCCTGTCGTACTTGGTCACTGGGACTGCATACTGAGGAGTGTGAAGGGGACATTATTAGTCTTGTAACCCTTCCTGTCGTACTTGGTCACTGGGACTGCATACTGAGGAGTGTGAAGAGGACATTATTAGCCTTGTAACCCTTCCTGTCGTACTTGGTCACTGGGACTGCATACTGAGGAGTGGGAAGGGGACATTATTAGCCTTGTAACCCTTCCTGTCGTACTTGGTCTCTGGGACTGCATACTGAGGAGAGGGAAGGGGACATTATTAGTCTTGTAACCCTTCCTGTCGTACTTGGTCTCTGGGACTGCATACTGAGGAGAGGGAAGGGGACATTATTAGTCTTGTAACCCTTCCTGTCGTACTTGGTCACTGGGACTGCATACTGAGGAGTGTGAAGAGGACATTATTAGCCTTGTAACCCTTCCTGTCGTACTTGGTCACTGGGACTGCATACTGAGGAGTGGGAAGGGGACATTATTAGCCTTGTAACCCTTCCTGTCGTACTTGGTCACTGGGACTGCATACTGAGGAGTGTGAAGAGGACATTATTAGCCTTGTAACCCTTCCTGTCGTACTTGGTCACTGGGACTGCATACTGAGGAGTGGGAAGGGGACATTATTAGCCTTGTAACCCTTCCTGTCGTACTTGGTCACTGGGACTGCATACTGAGGAGTGGGAAGGGGACATTATTAGCCTTGTAACCCTTCCTGTCGTACTTGGTCACTGGGACTGCATACTGAGGAGTGGGAAGAGGACATTATTAGTGGGGCTTGTAATATATCTTGAAGGATGTTGTATTTTATTGGACAGAGGAAAGACAGTGGGGAAGATACACAGAAGGTGGATTCAAACATTTGAACTGTAGGCTACGGCACTAAATAGGCTAGACATGATCAGAGTTCAGAATCAATAACACATGAATATACTGTACTGACTATATATATTAAGACAAATATCCAATTGTACATAAATCCCAATTGAATGGCCAGATGAACACGCTAGTACTGCACTGACCTTCATCTTCTCACTGCCAAGTGACTGCAACACCTTGGGTTAATCTCCTCTCCATCTGAGGAGAGAGAGGCACAGGAAGAATGTTAGGTGTGTGTGTATAATGTGTGTGCACGTGAGTGCATGCGCGTGTGTGTGTGTGTGTGTGTCTGTGTTAATCAAGGCACTTACTGAGTCTTGTGCCCACAAAGAGCTTTGGGACACTTTGGGGATAGTTGTCCTTCTTGTTCTTGAAGATCTCACTGGCCACCATTTTCTGCTCCAACTTCATTGACAGAGAGAGAACGGACAAACAGTTTGGTAGAAAAGTTATATTGGTAGGAGGAGAAGACCACTCCACATTGACAGTCTTTAAAGTTCTGAACTCTGAATACATGTGAAAGATATCAGATGTACTACTATACTATCATATCCTGTTAACCTGGTGTTTCCACTCTGGGTTGATCCTCTTGCAGTAGCCCCACACCATGTTCTGCATGTACAGTTTACGGAGCCGTTCCGACGCCTATGGGACGGAGAAGGACTTGTCACGTACCATTTTAACTACTCAAACACGTCATCAAGGAAAAATGCCTTAATTCAGACAATTTCAATGTCGGCCACAACAGTGGTTCCCAACGGTTGGGCGCGAGGGGTCAGCGGGGATGTGGGCGGGGCGCGCGAGGCCCCCCCCCAAAATAAAATATGTATATTAGTCCTGCTTTCAACTTACTCTCGAAAGTTGTAAAGTGCAATTTAGAAACTGGGTTGTGCACCATCTGTTTTCCTCTTGTCATGTCATTGCAGACCTTAGAGAGCTATTTATAACTTGTAAGTAATATCCAGATCAACTAGCCCATGTTAGCTAGCGTGTTTTAGCTAGGTTTTCTTAGCCCGTGGATTTTGTTGTAATGTTTGAGTCAGTCAAATATCCCATGAATATACATTAGACATGGCAAAATGTATAGAATGGCAAGAAATCACCATTAAACCTGCAAAATGTTCTCTCCACCAACAAGAGGAGTGTGAACAGTTTGTGTCATGAAGACTGCTTGTCCCCAGAGAAAGACGTGGCACGTGCAAGGGGGACGCGGGACGTTCCCCAAAGCAGGAAGTAGGGCCTGAGTGCAACTTTACACAGTGTCTCGTGTAAAGTTGCGTTACCTCGATGAGGGCGGTCGGGGGCGTGGGCCAGCTCTTGTCCAGGACCGTCTTGGGGAGGTTCCTGCGCAGCTTCATCAGGAAGGAGTAGCGCACATAATCCAGGAAGTACTCATTCTCAGGACAACGCTCATTATGGCGGTAGATGAAGCCCTTGATGAACCTGAGCGAGAGAGAGGCAGAGCGAGAGAGAGAGAGCTTTGTAAACACTCCTGCACACATGAATCAACAAATGGATAAGAACTTCTATACATCCACACACAACACTGCAAATACCATAGGTGTCCAAAACATCAGTGGATATTGTCTAGGTAAATGCTTTCCACAAGTTTCTCCATATGAATAGAACCCGTATATAACTTCAGTAGTCCAAGGGAACCCATTGAGCCGAAAGCAGTGAAAATGACTCAAGTAAAAGTCACCCAGTAAAATACTACTTGAGTAAAAGTCTAGTTCAACTCAGACATCATTTACAAACAAAGCATGTGTGTTTAGTGAGTCTACCAGATCAGAGGCAGTAGGGATGACCAGGGACAATCTTCCTGTCCTGCTAAGCATTCAAAATTTAACGAGTACTTTTGGGTGTCCGGGAAAATGAAAGGAGTAAAAAGTACATTATTTTCTTCAGGAATGAAGCTTAGTATAAGTAAAACTTGTCAAAAATATAAAGAGTCAAGTAGAGTACAGACACCCCAAAAAAACAACTTCAGTACTTAAAAGTATTTTTTACTTAAGTACTTTACACCACTGACAATAAGGGCAATCTAATGAATATTCATGAACCTTCTCTCACCATCCTAGTTAAATAAATCTTATGTCCAGAAGAGCCTCACCTGCGGATGGTGTTGGCGGCCTCCCTTCTACGCCGTGCCCTCCTACAGGCCAGGATGCCCTTCCACCACGCCTGGACCACCACCGCTGGAAAGGGACACACAATTTACCAACCTACTTATTATTTAACAAAGTTCATCCAGATCCATTGGAAGAGAGAATCGAGACCTAGGCCCGTATGTATCAAGTGTCTCAGAGAAGCAGTGCTGATTCTGTTAAAAGCAATCTTATTCCCTGCGATCGAAAAAAAACAACCGCAAAACTGATCCGAAGTCAGCGCTCCTACTCTGAGACGCTTAATACAACATCCGTCGTCCAACTGAACAAGACGAGCGTAATCGAATAGACACGCACGGTGAATATAGAGGAAGTATATGCTTGATGACACATGGGTCTATAGACGAACGGTAGAAGAGAAGCCCTCCTACCTGATGATCTGAGTTTGCGGTATTTGGTCTTCTGGCTGTAGCCCTTCCAGGATGCCTGCAGTTTGTTGGCTGAAGAGAGAGAGACAAAAGATGTTCAGAGTGTTCAGATACTCTACTTACTGTATCGTCGCAGAGAGACGACAGTCCAGACAGACAGCAGGTGATGGGTGTCAAGTAAGACCATGTGATACGTGACTCTCTCGCTCACCAAGGCTGTGTTTCCTCGTTTCTAGCGCGTCCTCCGTGGCGAACAGAGTCTTTGGAAAACGGATGAAGATTTTGGATCTGGAAAGAAAACGGAGCTCCACTAAGCTGGCAGTGTGCCTTTATACAACACACAGGGGCAGTCTGAGCGTGTTCAGCACCATGGGGGGATTTAGTTCAGCCCTGACGAAATAATTGACTTTGGTCACTTAAGCCTTTCCCAGAGAGTAGACACAGTTATGGGATTAGATCAGCACTAAGTGGGCACTGAAGTCGTTAGGGAGATGGGATGTAGATAAACAAATGGGAGATGCATGTACTGTAGTTCACTAGAATTAACACGTGTGTGTGTGTGTGTGTGTGTGTGTGTGTGTTTGCGTACCGCCTTGACTGTTGTCACCGGATAAGGGTCTCACCTGCCCAGCTTGTACTCCTCAGGTTTGTAACCCAGGTGTTTGACCAGTGTGGAGACTCCGTCTGCCAGCTTGCCCTGCCAGCTAGGCCAGGTCTCCGGGCACAGGGACTTATACCTGCCAGGGACGGACAAAACAACACACAGAGACACTGGTATATTATATGAAAAATATTACATTTAGGTTATATCACTAACTGAACAGTTGTGGAGATTAGTCACTTGCAGGTGTACTGATTTTCTAACATAAGTCATGAATCTGCCATTGAATAAACCTATAATGTCAGAGAACGACATTCAAGCCTGATAGAGGCAGGACCAGCTCCGAGCCAGGCAGGACCAGCTCCGAGCCAGGCAGGACCAGCTCCGAGCCAGGCAGGACCAGCTCCGAGCCAGGCAGGACCAGCTCCGAGCCATAATCACCTCTGGAGGAAGGTCTCATAGTGGCGGCGGTAGGCAAAGCCAGCTCTCCTCACGCGGAGGTTCTCCATCAGACCTAGGTACTTCACCTGATGCCTGATGAGAACCTCGTCGAACCGTCCTGAGAGAGAGAGAGGTGAGAAACCACATTAGCCTGAGTTACAGTAGTACATGGTGAGATTGGTGAGAAACTGGTGAGATTGCAATACATTGTTATTGTCGTTTCCGTTGTTTGTTTGTTGAATGGTTTGTTGTTACAGTTGTTAGCATACTGGAGCAGTAGCGCGTGATGCTTATGCAAATAAAAGAAATAAAACACAATTCATCCGACTTATTCCCAGAAAAGTAGACAATGGACAAAAAGGAAGGTGGGAGTGAGGAGAAAAACAGACAGGAGGCCATCTATTGACAAAGGGTCGATATACTGACAAACACAGTGTGAAGAACAGTGCTGCCATTGATGTCACTGAACACAATCAAAACGCATGGTCAGATTTAAGAATCGTAGACACAAGACAGACAAGATGTTAGGAAAAAAATGATATAGAACCGACACAGAAAGCCGTTAACGCTGCTATCACACTCAGGTTAAGAGGACATTTCACAGTTTTAAAGCTCATTTCCTGCAATTCGATACATTTTGACATTGGACTGAGAGAAGAACTGCAGTTTCAAAGCTACATTTCCTGCCATGGCCTTTTCTGTGTTCTTATGCTATCTGAATTACAGTTGAAGTCGGAGGTTTACATACACTTAGGTTGAAGTCATTAAAAGTCGTTTTTCAAACAATCCACAAATTATTTGTTAACAACCTATAGTTTTGGCAAGTCGGTTAGGACATCTACTTTGTGCATGACAGAAGTAACTTTTCCAACAATTGTTTACAGACAGATTATTTCACTTATAATCACTGTAACACAATTCCAGTGGGTCAGAAGTTTACATACACTAAGTTGACTGTGTCTTTAAACAGCTTGGAAGATTCCAGAAAATGATGTCATGGCTTTAGAAGCTTCTGATAGTCTAATTGACATAATTTGAGTCAATTGGAGGTGTACCTGTGGATGTATTTCAAGGCCTACCTTCAAACTCAGTGCCTCTTTGCTTGACATCATGGGAAAATCAAAAGAAATCAGCCAAGACCTCAGAAAAATAATTGTAGACCTCCACAAGTCTAGTTCATCCTTGGGAGCAATTTCCAAACGCCTGAAGGTACCACGTTCATCTGTACAAACAATAGTATGCAAGTATAAACACCACACAGCCATCATACCTCTCAGGAAGGACGTGTCTCCTAGAGATGAATGTACTTTGGTGCGAAAAGTGCATATCAATCCCAGAACAACAGCAAAGGACCTTGTGAAGATACTGGAGGAAACAGGTACAAAATTATCTATATCCACAGTAAAACAGGTCCTCTATCGACATAACCTGAAATGCCGCTCAGCAAGGAAGAAGCCACTGCTCCAAAACTGTCATAAAAAAGCCAGACTACAGTTTGCAACTGCACATGGGGACAAAGTTCGTACTTTTTGGAGAAATGTCCTCTGGTCTGATGAAACAAAAATAGACTAAACAAAAATGTTTGGCCATAATGACCATCCATCCGTATGTTTGGAGGAAAGAGGGGGTGGCTTGCAAGCCGAAGAACACCATCCCAACCGTGAAGCACAGGGGGTGGTAGCATCATGTTGTTGGGGTTCGTTGCTGCAGGAGGGACTGGTGCACTTCACAAAATAGATGGCATCATGAGGTAGGAAAATTATGTGGATATATTGAAGCAATCTCAAGACATCAGTCAGGAAGTTAAAGCTTGGTCGCAAATGGGTCTTCCAAATGGACAATGACCCCAAGACTTCCAGAGTTGTGGCTTAAGGACAACAAAGTCAAGGTATTGGAGTGTCCGTCACAAAGCCCTGACCACAATCATATAGAAAATTTGTGGGCAGAACAGAAAAAGTGTGTGCGAGCAAGGAGGCCTACAAACCTGACTCAGTTACACCAGCTCTGCTAGGAGGAATTTATTGTGGGAAGCTTGTGGAAGGCTATCCGAAACATTTGACCACAATTTAAAAAGGCAATGCTACCAAATAATCATTGGTTGTATGTAAACTTCTGACCCACTGGGAATGTGATGAAAGAAATCATTCTCTCTACTATTATTCTGAATATTCACATTCTTGAAATAAATTGGTGATCCTAACTGACCGAAGGCAGGGAATTTAAAAACTGACTTCAAATGTAGTTGGCTAAGGTGTATGTAAACTTCCAACTTCAACTGTACTTAAAAATAATAAAATCAACATTTTTAGAATTTTTGATTCTCCGACTGTCTAGTTGATTGTTAGTTCTCAGAGATGATCTTATTTAAAAAAAAATATATGGCTACATCATTTTCTACATACTTTATATCTGGTTTTAGTTGTTTAAGTTGAAGCATTTTACATGCCGAAAAAAGGGGGAAAAATCATTATATTAAATGTTTCAATATGTTGTTCGACAGCAAACGAAAATGAGCTTTTTTGATTGGTGGTGGTAGTACCTTTTTATTTGACCTTTATTTAACTAGGCAAGTCAGTTAAGAACAAATTATTATTTTCAATGACAGCCTAGGAACTGCCTGCCTGCCTGTTCAGGGGCAGAATGACAGATTTGTGCCTTGTCAGCTCGGGGGTTTGAACTTGCAACCTTCCGGTTACTAGTGCAACGCCCTAACCACTAGGCTACCCTGCCACCTCGTTGACAGCACGGTATGAGCAAGGCATCAGTTCCATCCTACCTGCTTGCTTGGCATCGTTGGGCTTGATGCAGCGCACGTACGACGGCTCCTTGGACATCAGGATCTCCATTAACTTGGCCAGGCTGGTCTTGAACTGGGTCGCTGCCTGGAGGCAGAGACAGAGGGAGAGAAGAAAGAGTGAGCACCGAGCGAGGGATGTAGAGGAGCAGGGAGGACGGCTGCTGGCCAGACTGAGGCAGAGACCGGACAGAACACTGGTCCCAGTGTGCAGGTCACATTGCCCCAGGCAGTGACAGGGTTTGGGGGCAGGGCCAGCGAGAGAGAGAGAGAGAGAGAGAGAGAATGCGTCGTCAACAATGCACACAAACAGTCAACGGAGTCGACACCCTCGAGGGGAGGGCAACCGAGTGTCAGGGCATTCCTGAGTGTGTGAGCGGGGAGCAGAGATACCCCTGTCACTCACTCGACCCTTCAGTGTGGAGGGAGGAAGATCCACAGAGCATAAACAAGTGGCTGTTTGTAAGTGTGTATGAGACAGGACATGTATACAGTGGGGCAAAAAAGTATTTAGTCAGCCACCAATTGTGCAAGTTCTCCCACTTAAAAAGATGAGGCCTGTAATTTTCATCATAGGTACACTTCAACTATGACAGACAAAATGAGAAAAAAAATTCCAGAAAATCACATTGTAGGATTTTGAATGAATTTATTTGCAAATTATGGTGGAAAATAAGCATTTGGTCACCTACAAACAAGCAAGATTACTGGCTCTCACAGACCTGTAACTTCTTCTTTAAGACCTGTATTAATGGCACCTGTTTGAACTTGTTATCAGTATAAAAAAGACACCTGTCCACAACCTCAAACAGTCACACTCCAAACTCCACTATGGCCAAGACCAAAGAGCTGTCAAAGGACACCAGAAACAAAATTGTATACCTGCACCAAGCTAGGAAGACTGAATCTGCAATAGGTAAGCAGCTTGGTTTGAAGAAATCAACTGTGGGAGCAATTATTAGGAAATGGAATACAAGACCACTGATAATCTCCCTCGATCTGGGGTTCCACACAAGATCTCAGCCCGTGGGGTCAAAATGATCACAAGAACGGTGAGGAAAAATCCCAGAACCACACGGGGGGACCTAGTGAATGACCTGCAGAGAGCTGGGACCAAAGTAACAAAGCCTACCATCAGTAACACACTATGCCGCCAGGGACTCAAATCCTGCAGTGCCAGACGTGTCCCCCTGCTTAAGCCAGTGCATGTCCAGGCCCGTCTGAAGTTTGCTAGAGAGCATTTGGATGATCCAGAAGAAGATTGGGAGAATGTCATATGGTCAGATGAAACCAAATTAGAACTTATTGGTAAAAACTCAACTCATCGTGTTTGGAGGACAAAGAATGCTGAGTTGCATCCAAAGAACACCATACCTACTGTGAAGCATGGGGTGGAAACATCATGCTTTGGGGCTGTTTTTCTGCAAAGGGACCAGGACGACTGATCCATGTAAAGGAAAGAATGAATGGGGCCATGTATTGTGAGATTTTGAGTGAAAACCTCCTTCCATCAGCAAGGGCATTGAAGATGAAACGTGGCTGGGTCTTTCAGCATGACAATGATCCCAAACACACCGCCTGGGCAACGAAGGAGTGGCTTCATAAGAAGCATTTCAAGGTCCTGGAGTGGCCTAGCCAGTCTCCAGATCTCAACCCCATAGAAAATCTTTGGAGGGAGTTGAAAGTCTGTGTTGCCAGCAACAGCCCCAAAACATCACTGCTCTAGAGGAGATCTGCATGGAGGAATGGGCAAAAAAACCAGCAACAGTGTGTGAAAACCTTGTGAAGACTTACAGAAAACGTTTGACCTCTGTCATTGCCAACAAAGGGTATATAACAAAGTATTGAGATAAACTTTTGTTATTGACCAAATACTTATTTTCCACCATAATTTGCAAATAAATTCATTAAAAATCCTACAATGTGATTTTCTGGATTTTTTTTCTCTCATTTTGTCTGTCATAGTTGAAGTGTACCTATGATGAAAATTACAGGCCTCTCTCATCTTTTTAAGTGGGAGAACTTGCACAATTGGTGGCTGACTAAATACTTTTTTGCCCCACTGTATATGGGTCTGTGTATCGGTATACATTGTGTGACCTTTGCCCTCTGAGTGGTACTATAGGGACGGCTGTTCTCACCGTCTCAGGTCTCCTACTGTCCTTCAGCTCCGCCCGGTCAAAGCACTGGGTCAGAATCTTATTATCAGACATACACATGACCTGTGGATGGACAACACATAGAGAATGAGTACAACTCACTACGACTAGAACTACCACACTGCTCTTCAAACTCACACACACACACACGAAGAGAGACCGATAGACAGAGTCTACCACAGTGACACAACATAATCTTAGAGTCTAGTCTAGTTTCCAATTATATCATCCATCTCTTATCTAAATCATTTCCCCATTGTCCTGAACTCTCTCTCTCTCACCTCTTTCAAGTTCCTGAAGAGGAGGTCATTGTTCTTGTCCAGAAAGCCTAAAGGAGGGAAGAGAGATAGTAAGAGAACATGCACTCCCAATATGGTTTGGGGATGAATGTAATTACACACACAGTAAACAGACCACTACAAGAAGTACAGGAGCTTCCCAGGACAAACGTAAAGACCTGAGCACAGGACATCCTTCCTCTCCCTCTGATCATCTTACTCTCGCGTCCTGCTGCTCCATTCACACACACACACACACACACACACACACCGTTGACGTTGTAGTTGACCTCGCCAGCGTAGTGCAGCAGTCTGAACTCCTCTCGGCCCATCACCTTCCGGGTCTTTCCATCGGTCAGCTTGTGACTACGAGGATCACACAAACATTAAGTGACAATTATTAGGGCACACCATAGCAAAACATTATGCAATGGAAAACCAAAACAAGCTTTTCTTATTGAACACGTTCAGGTAAACCCTCCCTGTTTGTCTGTTTTCTTCCATTTGGTACCTAACAAACACAATTTAAACTCAGCAAAAAAAAGAAACGTCCCCTTTTCAGGACCCTGTCTTTCAAAGGTCATTCATAGATCTTCATTGTAAAGGGTTTAAACACTGATTCCTATGCTTGTTCAATGAACCATAAACAATTAATGAACATGCACCTGTGGAACGGTCATTAAGACACTAACAGCTTACAGACGGTAGGCAATTAAGGTCACAGTTATGAAAACTTAGGACACTAAAGAGGCCTTTCTACTGACTCTGAAAAACACCAAAATAAAGATGCTCAGGGTCCCTGCTCATCTGCGTGAACGTGACTTAGGCATGCTGCAAGGAGGCATGAGGACTGCAGATGTGGCCAAGGCAAAATTGCAATGTCCGTGCTGTGAGACGCCTAAGACAGCGCTACAGGGAGACAGGACGGAAAGCTGATCATCCTCGCAGTGGCAGACCACGTGTGACAACACCTGCACAGGATCGGTACATCCGAACATCACACCTGCCAGACAGGTACAGGATGGCAACTGCTCGAGTTACATCAGGAACGCACAATCCCTGCATCAGTGCTCAGACTGTCCGCAATAGGCTGAGTTAGGCTGGAATGAGGGCTTGTGTAGGCCTGTTGTAAGGCAGGTCCTCACCAGACATCACCGGCAACAACGTCTCCTATGGACACAAACCCACCGTCGCGTTTATCATCAAAGGAATGAGCGTTACACCGAGGACTGTACTCTGTCGCGGGATGGATTTGGAGGTGGAGTGTCCGTCATGGTCTGGGGCAGTGTGTGAGCTTGTTGCCATTGCAGGCAATCTCAATGATGTGTGTTACAGGGAAGACATCCTCCTCCCTCATGTGGTGCCCTTCCTGCAGGCTTATCCTGACATGACTCTCCAGCATGACAATGCCACCAGCCATACTGCTCGTTCTGTGCGTGATTTCCAAAGCATTCCCCCCAGAAATGTCCGGGACCTTGCAGGTGCCTTGGTGGAAGAGTGGGGTAACATCTCACAGAACTGGAAAATCTGGTGCAGTCCATGAGGAGGAGATGCACTGCAGTACTTAATGCAGCTGGTGGCCACACCAGATACTGACTGTTACTTATGATTTTGACCCTCCCCCCCTTTGTTCAGGGACACATTATTCCATTTCTGTTAGTCACATGTGTGGAACTTGTTCAGTTTATGTCTCAGTTGTTGAATCTTGCTATGTTCATACAAATATGTCCACATGTTAAGTTTGCTGAAAGTAAACGCAGTTGACAGCTTAAAAGGAAAACTCCATTGGTTTCATTAGTAAATTGTTGACATAGTCCCAAATGTTTTGCTTGTCACCAATCAAGTCTTCAAGATTCTACATTCAACAGAGAAATTATTCCTTATGATGCAGGGATGACTTCTGTATTTGAAAGTTGGGTGGAGTTTTCCATGCATTTTGTTCCATGAGCATTTTTTACAGCCAGGTCTCACGACAACTTCTGTTGCTAGGATAGCAGAGGGAGGTTTGGGTGTGTGCGTTTGTATGTGCCTAGACTCACGTCGTCAAGTGGGCGTGGCCTCCCACAGTATTCTCCAACTTCTCCAGGAAGGTGATGTCACTGGCGTCACCTGGCCTCAGGCACTCCTCATCCTGACAGACACACAGAGAGACACAGACACAGACACACAGAGAGACACAGACACAGAGAGAGAGAGAGACACACAGAGAGAGAGAGAGACACACAGAGAGAGAGAGAGACACGAGACACACAGAGAGAGAGAGACACACACAGAGAGAGAGAGACACACACAGAGAGAGAGAGAGACACACACAGAGAGAGAGAGAGACACACACAGAGAGAGAGAGAGACACACACACAGAGAGAGAGAGAGACACAGACAGAGACACGGACAGAGACACGGACAGAGACACGGACAGAGACACGGACAGAGACACGGACAGAGACAGGACAGAGACACGGACAGAGACACGGACAGAGACACGGACAGAGACACGGACAGAGACACGGACAGAGACACGGACAGAGACACGGACAGAGGGACGGACAGAGACACGGACAGAGGGACGGACAGAGGGACGGACAGAGGGACGGACAGAGGGACGGACAGAGGGACGGACAGAGGGACGGACAGAGGGACGGACAGACAGAGACAGAGGGACGGACAGAGACAGAGGGACGGACAGACAGAGACAGAGGGACGGACAGACAGAGAGACAGAGACAGAGGGACAGACAGAGGGGAGAGCGAGAAAGAATGAAAGCGAAAAAATACATTAGATGGACAGTTGACTGTGACAGTAGGATATACCAGATGGAGAGGGGCCCAAGAGAGAGAAAGGTGAAAAGGTCAACTTGAAAAGCTCAGGGTTAAATTAAAGACTGAAACAGATTCTCACCAGAATGGAGATGATGCCTTTGAACTTCTCCTCCACCAGATCACAGATGATCTTGTTGTTGAAGTACTGCACAGGCTCCCACTGTGAGACAGCAAGGAACACAACGGCATCTAAAAATCGCTTGTTTAGAAGACGGAACAGTCCTACATGTTAACGGTTGTAAAAGAAAACATTCACAGAATGCTGAGAATCCGGGACAAGAACATTCTGAACCCACACTTTATGCACATTGTCAATCAAACCTTTATTGATGGTTGCTGCCGCACACACACACACACACACACACACACACACACACACACAGTTTACCGCCACATTATTACCACAAACACCACAGAACACAGCCCACGTTGTACAACAACGTCCCCTTTGACGGGTGTCTAACTGGACACGAATCTCTCTCCCACGGCCCTCTGCACTCCTCTCCCTCATGGGCCCGTATTCACAAGGCGGCTCAGAGTAAGAGTGCTGACGTATGATCAGGTTCACCCTTTTCATATAAATCTCAGTCATTACGATCTACAAGCCAAAACTGATCCTAGATCAGCAGCACTCCTGTTCTGAGATTCTTCGCCAATATGGGCCCTGAATCGTAGTGGAGCGGGGCCACCAATCACCGTGTCGACAGTCACGCAGAGCCGACGGGGAGAAGGTAGAAGGAGAGGACCGGACAGAGAAGAAAGAGAGAGGTGGGGAGAATGAAAAGAGGGAGAAGTGGGAAGAGAGAGCGAGAAGAAAAGCTAGAGAAATGGAGGAGAGCAGTAGAGGGAGGGTAAGGTCCCTCCAAGATGGATAGAAGCATCGGGCAGAGGGCTGAGAGGGGAGGCAGAGTGACGAGGGGATGGAGAAGGAGAAGATGGACTGACAAAACAAAGAGAGAGAGCAGTCTCACCGTGATCCCCTCGGCTTCGTACTCATCCTGCTCGGACTTGAGGGTGAGCTCGATGAAGAGCTGCTGCAGCTTCTCGTTGCAGTAGTTAATGCAGAACTGCTCAAAACTGCAACACACACACACGATTACAGATGATCTTTTCACGTGACAATGATATTCAAACGCAAAGTTGACATTATATACACCGAATCGTAATGCCGAATCGTAATGACAGTAAATGGTAAGCGCTGCCAAAGATGCACAGGATTATGGGAAAATTAGTTATATATATATATATATATTCCTCTGGTACCTGTTGTGCTGGAAGACTTCAAAACCATAGATATCCAGGAGACAATGACAGAAGCATTCTTATACGTCTCGTCCTAGAAGACAAAGAAAGGTTAACTCCTCACAACAGCCTCCGGAAGAAGCATTCATAAACTGTTTCTAAACCGTGTACAGCCAACAGACTAAGTGTAAATGAGCAGTTAGTTATTTGTTAACACATATACACACCTAACGAAGCACCGTGTAACAATGAACTCACAGCAGACATGGTCCAGACGCCCGACGGCGACACCATCTCACAGCTCAAACATGCAATAACCTAACCCCTATCAGACAACCGTCTGCACAGAAACGCATTGCTGTCAAACGAACAATACTGCTCTGTCCAACATGTAGTATACAACACATCCACAAGGGGAGTCCTACTACCACTGTGGTGTAAACGGCCAGCTGAGGTCAAAAGCGCAGGCTGACAGGAGGGGCAGAAGAATGGGGTAGATATAGGGATCATCGGTAAGCGGAGCGTTAACGGGGTGTTAAGTTAGTTAGGGGGTGTGGTGTTACCTTGTAAGCCAGGGAGACGTTAATCTTGTTGACGAGCCAGGTGAAGGTGCGGCCGTACACGGCCTTAGACAGGGCGTCCCGGGCCGACGACGCCTGCTCCAGGTTCAGAGGGCTCTTCAGCTGGAGGACAACACACACACAGAGAAGAATGGAAACAGTTATTCTACAATTCTTCACTTGCCGAGG